>NC_084552.2:31555332-31855332 GCF_033978685.3 Nerophis lumbriciformis
CTGAATATTTTGAAGTTGGAACAGTTTGAATCAGATGAAAAATGTGGGAGTTGTGGAACTTTGAAGATTGTCCCATTGATTTCAATGGGAATTTCCCCAAAAATGTGGGAATTTCGGTAAAACCGGGAATTTTTTAGAAAATGGTTAAAAAAAAAAAAACTTCAACGGTCTGAATGAGTTGAAATGGTTGGTGTTTGAATTTTTCAAATCGGTCGAGAAATGTTGAAGTAGTAACATGTTGAATTGAGAAATGGTATTACAGAATTCCTGGACATTCGGGAAAACTGGTAATTTTTCCAGTTCAAAAAACAACTTTGTTTTTTTGTCCTGATTAAGAGATATGTTTTGACTGTGGAACGGTTGAAATGCGTTGAAGAATGTGGAAGGAATAGTCGCCAGAAAAAAGGGGGGAAATAGGGCTTTGGAAAAGCAGGAATTATGGAAAATCCTGGAATTTTTTTGGAACTTGGAAAAATGTTAGTTTAAATTTCCAGAATGGTGGAATGTGTTGAAGGTAGAATGGTTTGATTCCGTTGAAAAATGTGGAAATGGTGTAAGTTTGAAAAATGGCCAAGTCATTTTGAATGGGAAAAATGTCTCGGAAAACCTGGAATTCTGGGAAATCTGGGAATTTTTGGAATTTGTCAAGGGAAAGCCCGCGATTCCCGAATAGGCTGAACAGTTTGAAGTTGGAACAGTTTGAATCGGATTAAAAAATTGGAAGGTAGAGCGCGCCAAAATCTGGAGAAGAAGAAGTTGGAAAAAAAACATGTGTGAATGCTTAGGAGCATTCACACAATAAACTACAGTTAGTTACATGCCACTGCTCATTTATTGATTATTTGTATCAACATTTCACCTTTTTGCTTTAATTTTACCAGGTTATTTGTTAGATTTTAGTTCTACAATGTGCTGTAGGCCACAAAAGAATGTGCTGCAGGCCACAAAAGTTTCACTTTAGACACCCCAAAGTCAATAAAAGTGTGACCTTTTTATTTTTATTTTTTTTGCTGTGGTCAGGAGGGTATAACGTGGGCGACCATGTTGGGTCAAAGCGTGCGTCTGCAGCCAGTGGCCATCCAGAACCTGTCGGAAATGGAACGAGCCAGACTCCAGCAAGTGGCCTTGTACCACCTGGACCAGAAGGATCTGGACTTTAAGATCAGCATTCCCAGAGGTAGGACTCATTGTTGACTCTTTTGTTGGGGTCCTGTTACAGTTCTACAAGCCTGGGAATGGTTTACATGTGTGGCGGAGAACGGCTTGTGGTTATTGAACGCGCACGCCATGTGATTTACGAGCGCTCGCATGGCCGGAGGGACGGAGGTAGCAGAGCGGCCTAAGCACACTTGAATCCTTGCTTTGCGTCTGAAACTGATGGATGAGGTAGCAGCTCACTTTTGAGGGCATCGAGACAAACAGGATGGTCACTGATGAGGAACTGTTCCAGCTGTTCTACAGCATGAAGTTGAAGAAGCCAAAGCAAACATTCCCAACATGTGCAGACAATCAGAAGGTCAAAGGGCGTCCTGTGATTTGTTTCTTGCTCATGGGACTCTGTGGTTCATCTCGGTGTCTAGACTTTTTTTTTTTTTCATCCCAAGAGAGTCAAAGTTCTGGAAAGAGATGAAGATTTTATTGTTCCCAAAAACAAGTGACCGACTACAGGTTTAGGGTGTCACTATCTTTTTACAAAGACATGTGTAGTGCCCTTGAAGGTTGCAGTCAAAATGCCTTGCTAGCATGCATGCATTACACACTGGAAAATGTAGTGTCAAACGCAGCAAATTGCTGGCTAATAATTACATTTAACATTTACAGTAATTTACTGCGAAATACCAGTTAATTGCTGTGAGATGTAAGAATATTTTTTATTTTTAGAGACATTCCTTGTAATATTACAGTTAGGGCCGGGCGATATGGCCTTTTATTAATATCTCGATATTTTTAAGCCATGTCACGATACACGATATATATCTCGATATTTTGCCTTAGCCTTGAATGAACACTTGATGCATATAATCACAGCAGTATGTGTCCACATTAAAACATTCTTGTTCATACTGCATTAATATATACTCATTTTAAAGGCCTACTGAAATGAATTTTTTTTATTTAAACGGGGATAGCAGATCCATTATATGTGTCATACTTGATCATTTCGCGATATTGCCATATTTTTGCTGAAAGGATTTAGTAGAGAACAACGACGATAAAGTTCGCAACTTTTGGTCGCTGATAAAAAAAAGCCTTACCTATACCGGAAGTAGCGTGACATCACAAGTTGAAAGTTTCCTCACATTTCCCCATTGTTTACACCAGCAGCGAGAGCGATTCGGACCAAGAAAGCGACGATTACCCCATTAATTTGAGCGAGGATGAAAGATTTGTGGATGAGGAACGTGAGAGTGAAGGACTAGAGGGCAGTGCAGGACGTATCTTTTTTTCGCTCTGACCGTAACTTAGGTAAAAGGGCTCATTGGATTCCACACTCTCTCCTTTTTCTATTGTGGATCACGGATTCGTATTTTAAACCACTTCGGATACTATATCCCTCTTGAAAATGAGAGTCGAGAACGCGAAATGGACATTCACAGTGACTTTTATCCCCACGACAATACATCGGTGAAGCACTTTAGCTACGGAGCTAACGTGATAGCATCGTGTTTAAATGCAGATAGAAACAAAAGAAATAAGCCTCTGACTGGAAGGATAGACAGAATTAAGATCAACAATACCACCAAACTCTGGACCTGTAACCACACGGTTAATGCTGTACCGCCTGACAAAGCCTAGCAATGCTGTTGCTAACGACGCCATTGTAGCTAACTTAGCTACGGGACTCGACAGAGCTATGACAAAAACATTAGCTCTCCACCTACGCCAGCTCTCATCTGCTCATCAACACCGGTGCTCACCTGCGTTCCAGCGATCGACGGAGCGACGAAGGACTTCACCCGATCATCGATGCGGTCGGCGGCTAGCGTCGGATAGCGCGTCTGCTAGCCAACTCAAAGTCCTCCTGGTTGTGTTGCTGTAGCCAGACGCTAATACACCGATCCCACCTACAGGTTTGTTCTTTGCAGTCTCCATTGTTAATTGAACAAATTGCAAAAGATTCACCAACACAGATGTCCAGAATACTATTTTGCGATGTAAACAGAGCTTTTTGTATTGGATACAATAGTGACCGAATACTTCCGTTTCAACCATCGACGTCATCATACTTAGACGTTTTCAACCGGAAGTTTCCAAGGAAATTTAAAATTGCACTTTATAAGTTAACCCGGCCGTATTGGCATGTGTTGCAATGTTAAGATTTCATCATTGATACATAAACTATCAGACTGCGTGGTCGGTAGTAGTGGGTTTCAGTAAGCCTTTAAACTTTCATGCAAAGAGGGAAACCACAATTAAGTCAATTGACCAAAAGTGTATTTATTAAACAGTTATTAAGCAGTGGCACAAACATTCATGTCATTTCCAAAACAGAAAGTGCAAGATTGTCAGAGACATTTTAAAACAATCTATAAGTGCACTTTTGTGCATGATGTCACTAAGATGACATATCAAAACAACACTAAATTAAAATGCACTTTTTGTACAGAACGCAACTACAATAGTTTAAAACAAATAAAGTGCACTTTTGTGCATGATGTCACACAAGATATTTCAATAACTGTCAAATAAAAATGAGCTGCATAATAGGAAATCCAATAGTGTTCGTCCTTCGCTATGTGGTAGGTTCCTGCGGACGTTATCTCCTTCTGTCGTTGACAATTTTTTTCATACGGTGTTGATGTGGAAATGGTTGCTTGGGCATTTTGTTGGTGTGGCACCGGCGGAGATGTTGAAATGCGGAGTTTCAAGCACTCTTCATTCTACTACAAATTAGCAGTAATGCTACTTTTTGTAGCAACGCTTTTGCCGCATACTTGTTCGACATATTCCCACTTGAAGCCAAACCACCGCCAGACGATGGACCCCGTGCTGTTTTTCTTAGGAATTAATTCTTCCTCCATTTGTTACCAGATTCGCACCTTCTTTCTCTCGTATTACCACTCGCGCCACTCCGCTATTATCACAGCTAATGTTACCCATGCTGCTACCTCTCTGTTCAGCGAGGGCGTATGACGCGACAGTATGTGACGTATGTAAGAAGGTGCGCTTGCTTTATGTCTCTGTGAGAAGGAGAGACAAGATAGAGCTAAAAGCAACTGCGTGAGAACGTATACTCGAATATCACGATATAGTCATTTTCTATATCACACAGAGACAAACTCGCGATATATCGAGTATATTCGATATATCGTCCAGCCCTAATTACAGTACATTTTGATTACAATATTCTACTGTGAAATGTTAAATGCTGTGAAGTCCTGGTAGGTTTTTACAGTGCAGACTATGGTTGTATGGTATACCGGTATTAGTATAGTACCACGATACTATTGAATCATATTCAGTACTATACCGCCTCTAAAAAGTACCGGTAGTTAACAAAAATTCACTCAAAAAGAGAAAAAGAAGGAACTGTAAGAATAAACTTAACTTACCACTTCGACTTGAAAACTTAAAAAAACAAAAATCACTCTGTTTAAGAGAATAAAAGTAAACAAAAAATACAAACAAGGAAATTCAGAATCAGGATGCTCAAAGCAAGACGAGACAAGACTTGGGCAGGATGCTAGAGATGCACGAAACAACGAGACATTCTGGCACAGAACAAAGGGAGACGCGAACCATAAGACACATGGGGTTAATGGGGAACAGGTGGAAACAATCAGGGATCAAGGATGACGTCAGGCTGATGACAAGAGGAAGGGCAAGTGACCTGAAAAGAGAGGAGAGTTATTTTTCAAACTAAAACACGAAATTCACAAGACAAAACCCAAGACAAGAACTCCCTCACCGCGGTGTGACAGATACCAAGTTCAAGAGCGTATGTAGTCGATACTACTATGATTACATCGATATTTTTTAGCATCACAAAATCTTTTTTCGTGTTTTTCAAATTCATATTACGTTTATAAACTCAGGAAATATGTCCCTGGGCACATGAGGACTTTGAATATGACCAATGTATGATCCTGTAACGACTTGGTATCGGATTGATACCCAAATTTGTGGTATCATCCAAAACTAATGTAAAGTATCAAACAACAGAAGAATAAGTGATTATTACATTTTAACAGAAGTGTAGATAGAACATGTTAAAAGAGAAAGTAAGCAGATATTAACAGTAAATGAACAAGCAGATTAATAATTCATTTTCTACCACTTGTCCTTAATAATGTTGACAAAATAATAGAATGGAAAATGACACAATATGTTACTGCATATGTCAGCAGACTAAATTAGAAGCCTTTGTTTGCTTACTTACTACTAAAAAACAAGTTGTCTTGTATGTACACTATTGTATTTAAGGACAAAATTGCAATATTAAACATATGTTTAATGTACCCTAAGTTTTTTGTTAAAATAAAGCCAATATGCAATTTTTTGTGGTCCCCTTTATTTAGAAAAGTATCAAAGTATCGAAATACATTTTGGTCCCGGTACCAAAATATTGGTATCGGGAAAACACTAGTGCAGACGTACTCAAACTGTTGTCATCATGAGGCTTAGGCACAATTATGTGCAAGTTTGCTACGACCATAGACATCTATCGACCCCGTGACCCCTGTGTCTGCCCGCCGCTTCACTACGTCAGTGTGGCCGCCATCTTACGGCAGTCAAGACCGCCTTGTCAACCAGTGCAAATCAATGTGACAATGGTGTGTTTTATGGAGAAATCACTCATTTACATGGCTGTCAAAAATTGTATTATTCATAGATTTAAATTATTTTATGTAGTACACTTGTAGTTAAAACAGTAGAGGGATATTTTACCTTTTTTTTTTTTATTTATTACCTTTTTGTGTGCTGCAGTTCCTGAGTAGAAGCAAACATTTTAAGACATCCAATGGGAAGGAGGCGTTGGGAAGTTGAGAGTAATTTCCCGGATGACTCGCCTCTGCTGACGTCCTCGGTGTCATTTCAGAATGTCAAGGGAGAGACCAACACTGTTCATTGGTGTTTGTGCGCGTGCGTGTGCGTGCGTGCGTGCGTGTGCGTGCGTGCGCGCGCGTGTGTGTGTGTGTGTGTGTGTGTGTGTGTGTGTGTGTTGTGTGTGTGTGTGTGTGTTTGTGTGTGTGTGTGTGTGTGTGTGTGTGTGTGTGTGTGTGTGTGTCCTACAAGACTACCAGAGGCTACATCTAAGCTGCTTTTCTCAGCCTCGGCCTCGCTGGTTTTCTCAGGACAATTAACCTCTGACCGGTTCAACTTTGACCTGGTCTTGCGTTGTCGTCTATAACGTTGAAAGCTCACAACTTTTTTTTAACCTCAAATAGGATGACTCAGGTAAAGCAAAACATTTTTTTCTTCTTTTGTTATTATTCCAGATTTCAGTTTCCATTTGCATTGGGACTAAATGAAGTGAAGTGAATTATATTCATATAGCGCTTTTTCTCTAGTGACTCAAAGCGCTTTACATAGTGAAACCCAATATCTAAGTTACATTTAAACCAGTGTGGGTGGCACTGGGAGCAGGTGGGTAAAGTGTCTTGCCAAAGGACACAACGGCAGTGACTAGGATGGCGGAAGCGGGGATCGAACCTGGAAACCTCAAGTTGCTGGCACGGCCACTCTACCAATCGAGCTATACCGCCCCAATGAGAGTTTATTATAGTGTCAGTCTTTATGGAGAATTTCTACCACATGGATGTGGCTTATTGTGACAAATTATATTCCATTTTTCGATTTTGCAAAGTTTTAAAATAAATATTGAAAACCTTTATACTGTAGGATGCGACATTAGGTTGCCGTAGGTATTATATTCTCAATAAATGAGAAGAGAAAAAAAAGTTGTTAATTTCAGCAGTTCACTTCAAAAAGTGAAACTTCATAACCTATCATAGCTGGATGGATGAATATTTATTAATTCCTTCACACGTTTGATGATCCACCTATCTATCTATCTATCTATCTATCTATCTATCTATCTATCTATCTATCTATCTATCTATAACCTATGGCTAATAAAAAAAAAAAAAACTTCAATATATCATTCTTCAACTGTCAAAAAGTTAAATATTGTAAACCATTACCTCACGCTCTATGTATTTATTAATTCCTTCACACGTTTGATGATCCACCTATCTTTCTATCTATCTATCTATCTATCTATCTATCTATCTATCTATCTATCTATCTATCCATCTATCTATCTATCTATCTATCTATCTATCTATAACCTATGGCTAATAAGAAATAAAAAAAAACTTCAATATATCATTCTTCAACTGTCAACAAGTTAAATATTGTAAACCATCAGCTCACGCTCTATATATTTATTAATTCCTTCACACGTTTGATGGTCCACCTATCTATCTATCTATCTATCTATCTATCTATCTATCTATCTATCTATCTATCTATCTATCTATCTATCTATCTATCTATCTATCTATCTATCCATCTATCTATCTATCTATAACCTATGGCTAATAAAAAAACAACAACTTCAATATATAATTCTTCAACTGTCAAAAAGTTAAATTTTGCAAACCATCAGCTCACGCTCTATTCAGCCAATAAGCTGATTTTTATTTTAATTTGTATTATTTTCTTAGTAATGAATATTTAATTGTGTTTTTCTACAGTGATGTTTCATCATAATTGCATATACTGTACCGATTTTTCGCTCAGTGAGAGATAAATTACGAACATTTTGATTCATGTCATACTTCTCTTTGTTTTTCTTGTGCCGGGAAAAGTCCCATGGTTCCACCTACTGTTGACGTCCATGATGAACACCCACCTAAAACACCAAATATGGTTGACACTTTTCTGTTTATAAAGTGCACGTCTTTCATCCATAACCCTAGTGGAGTGTGTTTGTGCAGACGTTTTTATGAGCACGCCCACCTTCACGCTGGCGAGCATCCCTGGGATTCTTTGTGAAACGTGTCACACCACTCCAGGGACGCGTTTGCTCGTATTTGCTTCACTAGCAAGAGTTCTCATGCTCCCGTCTTGACCATTTTTCCTTTTCCCTTTGCTCTGGGTTTTTTTCCCCCCCTGCTTGATGAGAATAATCCCTTCCTCTTTAGCCTTGAGTCTGCCCAAAAGTAATAATAACTAGGACTATGTTGATGAATGACAACATTCACTTAATCAGATAAAACAACCCCTTTCAATTCTTGTTAAAAATGAACACACAAAAAAAATCATCTTCTTTCAAGTGGGTTAAAAGTAATAACATATTTATTATTGAAAACATGAATCCGTGTTCAACTAACCTGATTGTCACTCTTTGTTATGTTTTATTGCCTGCATGTGAAGCTTTATTAAGAATGTTTTTGTTAGTTTAAGTGCATCCAAGGGGGCCCTTTTAAACCTGCAGTTATTGTTTTTTTGGCCCGCAGTATATTGTAAAAAATGTTTTAAATAATTATCAATGAGATATATTATCTGATATTGCACTGGTTCGCCTTGGTACCGATACAAGTAGGGATGTCCGATAATGGCTTTTTGCCGATATCCGATATTCCGATATTGTCCAACTCTTTAATTACCGACACCGATATCAACCGATATATGCAGTCGTGGAATTAACACATTATTATGCCTAATTTGGACAACCAGGTATGGTGAAGATAAGGTACTTTTTAAAAAAATTAATAAAATAAGATAAATACATTTAAAAACATTTTCTTGAATAAAAAAGAAAATCAAACAATATAAAAACCGTTACATAGAAACTAATAATTAATGAAAATGAGTAAAATTAACTGTTATAGGTTAGTACTATTAGTGGACCAGCAGCACGCACAATCATGGGTGCTTTCGGACTGTATCCCTTGCAGACTGTATTGATATATATTGATATATAATGTAGGAACCAGAATATTAATAACAGAAAGAAACAACCCTTTTGTGTGAATGACTGTGAATGAGTGTAAATGGGGGAGGGAGGTTTTTTGGGTTAGTGCACTAATTGTAAGTGTATCTTGTGTTTTTTATGTTGATTTAATAAAAAACAAAAAACAAAAAAAACGATACCGATAATTAAAAAAAACAATACCGATAATTTCCGATATTACATTTTAAAGCATTTATCGGACATCTCTATAAATAATGTAAATAAAGCTAAGCTTTCTCTAGATACAAGCATACTGTATATTGCTTTAATACAGTACATTGGCCTACTTTACATTGGTGTGAGCATCATTAATGTGCAAAATGTATTATAATCACCCCCTCATATCCTGGATTTTTTTTCTATGGGCCCACAGTGGAAACATTTTAGACACCCCTGATTTAAGTTCAAGAAACAAAATTATTTGTTTGGTTTGGTAGATGAAGGATGTTATCATGGTAAATTAAAAATAAAATAGATTCAAATAAATAAATAAATATATATATATTTATAATTACAATGATGATGACAATAACTTTTAAAATATGTGAATAAAATACTATGCATTCTCTACTTACAAATTTGAGTATAATGTTCTAGATAGCTGCCTGTACGTCACACATATTAAACTAAAAAAGGAATATTATTGCACACACACTCCAAACATCAGTTGAATGGAAAAAAAATATTCAAAATCAGTAAGAAATAGAAAGCCACACATTTTAAAATGCTGTAATCGATCCATAAACTCTAGTGCTTCTTGCATGTTGTTTTTGTTGTTGTTTTTGTGCACACACACACACACACACACACACACACACACACACACACACACACACACACACACACACACACACACACACACACACACACACACACACACACAGACGGGTGATGATGTGAGATCAAAGAAAGTGGGACCAATGCAGACTTTGATAACATCTGCTTTTGTTTTGTTTCCTTGTCTTTTTAACCACAGAAGTACGCAAACAGAGAAAATCCCTGCGGAGGAAGTTTGACTCTTTTTCCAAAGAAAAAAAAGAGCGTGGTGAGTTGACATGGAGTACAAAACAATCAGTATAAATGTTGTAAAGATTAAGATTCTGATGGTTTTAGAAATGGTGTGGGAATGGGGGTCCTTGAATTAAAAAAATAAAAATAAATCATCTTTTTTCATTTTTTATTTAATGGGTTAAGTACTATAAATACTACAGTATCTCAAATCAATGTTACCCATTAAAATGAAATGAAATTCAATAATAAATTCTGTGCCCACGTTCCCCCTCAAAACACCACCATTTTAACATGTAACATGCTTTTAAGTAAGAAAAAACAACTTCTCTATAAGAAATATTGTACAAAAACAACACAATAGAATGTACTACAAATGACTAAAGTAGTTTTATGAAGTCCTGTAATAATAATGTGCAGTACTATTTAACTTAGAGAGTGGACTTCGACTATATCTCCTTCATGCTGCTTCTCCATCGAAGTGCTTCTTTATATTTTCATGGATGATTGTTTATATCAGGAATGTCAAACATGCAGCCCGCTAGCCGACTCAGGCCCGCAAACAGGTTCAATCCAGCCTGCAAGATTAATTTGCTAAGTGTAAAATGTATCTGCATTTTTAAATTAAAGAAACTGCTGTTCTAAATATGTCCACTAGATGTCGCAATAGCAATTCTGTTAAGCTAGCAATCAGTTTATACCAAACAAAAGGTACACGATAAAGCGGGGATGCGACGCCTCCTCCTCGACCCAACGTAAAACAAACAGAAGTAAAATAAACAATTGGTAACCCCACTTAAAGTACTGCATGTGACATTGATATAGTTCTGTGGAAATTATTGTCTTCTGTGCAAATTTAAAGACAGTGAACAGTGGAAATGACACATGAGGTAGTTGATACATTTAGTTTTTATTTATGCTTTAATTTGTTTTTTGTTCAATCCAAGATAGGCTGTGACTTAAAGTGTAATTGCTATGTAGACAAACTGGGATTAAGTCTAAGTTCTTTGTGTTCATTATGGTGTTTTTGAAACTGCATCAATTTTTTCCTCAGAATTTTCAACTAACTTAAAGTGTTGTGTTAAGAGGGTTATTTGTGATATGGACATTGTCAGAATGTGCTTGTTCTATTTAGGCCGAAGTAAAACAAAGAAAACAATCTGAAGTTGTCGTAGTTGTATTTTTAAGATATTTTGCCATGATTTTACTCGCCCGGCCCACATGGGAATAGATTTTCCTCCATGCAGCCCTTGAGCTAAAATGAGTTAGACATGCCTGGTTTATATTTTTTAATTCCCCTTTGTTGGCATTGTCAACCCTTATCATAAATGAAGCTTTCAGCACATCACAATGTTGACATCTGTAGTTATTTTTTCATAAAACATGCAACTCAGAAACGGCGCGTGCAACAACAAACATCAGTAAACGCAAAGTTAAATCATGAAATGCAACCTTACACGAGCAAAAACGATGCATATTTATCCGGGAGACTCTTGATACAAATGTCCCTGACCCAGCCACACACAAAGAAGTTGTAGACCTCCATGCTTTTCCTAGTTTTCATCGGTTTTGTTGTGTAGAATGACGTATGGAGCACAATAGTTTGATATGTCTGGTAACGCAAATGACGGAAAGTCCTTGATATCACTCAAAAAAACTCTTTTTTTGATCAAGTATAATCTCTTCCATTGCATAGTTAGAATTTTTGCTCAAATCTTCTTTTTGCAGGAAGATCTAGACCCCTTGCATACTCATGTAGTTCGCACAGCCATCTTGGCTTTGTTGACCACCACAGTTTTTCCCTTCTGGGAAGAAGTCACATGTCGTAATATAAGCAATTAGCTAATGCTAGCGAGTAAGACACTGGATGTTATGAGAGGATCTTAGGGGGTTCATCGTAACGATGGGGAGGCTCACGACCCGAATTTGAAAGCATAACAATTAGTCGAGAGACAGCTCTTATCCCAAATAACTTGTGAGCTGTTGCACTCAAAAGCTGAGGTACCATTGTCTACTGTGTACGTTCATACGTGCGTGTACGCAGACATCACCTACAGTCGGGGTAAAAAGTTTACATACACTTGTAAAGAAAATAATGTCATGACTGTCTTGAGTTTCCAATAATTTCTACAACTCTTATTTTTTTGTGATAGTGTCTTGTTTGTCACAAAAAACATTCATGAAGTTTGGTTCTTTTATGAATGTATTATGGTTCTACTGAAAATGTGACCAAATCTCCTGGGTCAAAAGTATACATACAGCAACATACATTATCAATTTTGGTGTAGAAAAGTTACAATCAAATCAAATTAGCTTCATGGAATGGCCTCTTAACTTCATGTGAGTGATTATGATTGACGACACCTGTTGGCTTCTCTGAGCCCATTTAAATAGGACTCATGTGGTGCAGTCATTAGACTCGGTTACAAAGGCGACAATGGGAAAGTCAAAAGAACTGAGCACAGATCTGAAAAAAAGAATCATTGACTTGGTCACATTTTCAGTAGACCCATAATAAAGTCATAAAAGAACCAAACTTTATGAATGTTTTTTGTGACAAACAAGTATGTGCTCCAATCACTCTATCACAAAAAAATAAGAGTTGTGGAAATTATTGGAAACTCAAGACAGCCATGATATTATGTTCTTCACAAGTGTATGTAAACTTTTGACCTCGACTGTATGTCTCATTGCGTGAGACATGGTGCAACATACAATGCAGGATGTACCCTGTATACCTTATCCATGTATTAAAAGGGTCAAAATATAGTACAATGTGGGATTTTTTAAACTATTCATCTTGCAGAGGGTGAAATTATTGTGCAAATGTAGGATAATTATCGTAGATCTGGCAATGCCGCCGCTCTATTTAGCTTCATGGCCGTGTCTCAGCGGCAACATGCAGTGTGTTGCACTGAACACATACCAGATGGTGAGTCATGGATCCTAACTCCCCTCGATCATCACCGTATGAAGTTTAAGAGGAAGGATTAACTCGGTTGGTTGTAATACACAATTACAAGAACAAGCGGGTAAATTTTGTGATCGACCGGTATGGATTTGGGATGACATTATACTGTCAAAATGTGTGCCCTCAGGAATTAGAACACAGTGTGTACACATAGGAAACTTATTAAAGTGTGCATGGTGTACGGTCCTGTGAAATTTGAAACGCAGCTTTTGTTTTGCTGAGTGTCTCAGTCTTTAGTTGTTCTGTTGGCTCGCTTTTTATTGCATTTATAGTCTATTGCCTGCTTTCTCTTCTAAATGTGCCTTATTTGTTGTTATTTTCATACAGCTGCAACACGGGGAGAGCTGTGTGATAAGTTATATAAATAACAACAGCAGCAGCATGTTTCCCCCCTCCGTTACGGTCTTATTTTATTCATAGTCTTCCCCCTCCGCGTTACAGACGCTCAGCTGATTAGCACAGTGTGTCGGTGCAGGTCTTTAAATCCAGGCCACGCAGACTTAGCAGACAGATAATCAAAAACACAGAACATCGGGACCTGGCCACGCTCCTGCTGGCCTCCTGCGGACGCCATGGCAACTTGTGAATTAGCCTGGTATGGAGCCTTCGGCGATCTAAGAGAGGTCACACCAAAGTAAAAATTAAAATGTCTACAAAGTGAAGACATCCTGTGCTAGACAGGGACAGGGACCACCGTGATTGCCCAGCTGAAGCTAATTATCTACATTTAGCAGGAGTAAGAAGGAACTGTTTTCCCACCTTTCCTGCCTCAGGATGTCCAATCAAGTGTCAGACAACATGTCAGCAAACGAGACATCTCGACATGATTGAAAAAAAGCAACATATATAAAACTAGAGTGATGCCCAGTGGAGTGCAGGTCTAACCTCCTTAAATGACAAATAGCTGCGAGAAACACAGACATTTTTATTATGCGTCTTCATAAATTGTCAGGTGGAAGTGAAATTACTCAGAGAACAAGTGGAGTGTAAATTTGTGTTTCGGCGACACCAAGTGGCCTCATTAATTCATTACATTAAGGACATGATGTGGACACGTTTGTTGCCGCATACTTTCTAATACGCTTCTGCCTTTGCCACTTTGTGTGTGTGAGTATTATGTAACTATAACTGTTCCATACTTGTTTATATTGACAAATGTGCTGTTTTAGACTGCAGTATTGTTTAATTAACGATACATACTGTATGTCTAGCTTATGTGCTTAGCTGTTTTGTACCAAATTATATCTAAGTAGCCTACCTTGTTTACCTTTTGTAAATGACTTCACTTATTGGAAAATATTTATTTAGATGTAGTAAATGCGTTGCAGGCACCACTACACCATCAGATAATGAACGTTATTTACATTAAAACAAACCACCAAAAATACTGACACTATTATTTATTACCCCTTAGTGAAAAAAGGTATATATTTTGTGTGTGCCAGGGTAAAATTCCCTAAAATTTTGCAAGTCTGCAAGCTCCTTGTTATCTTATACATCAAAAGGGACGACCCTGCAGGTGAAAAAAGCATGTTTCCTCACACAGATCTAGCCCAAGGGTTCCCCATTCTTTTTTCCACCAGGGACCGGTTTAATGTATGCATTATTTTCACGTACCGGCTTTCTACGTGCGGCAGATAAAAACAGCAAAAAAATTAAAAATTAGCCTTTGGCTACAATCTGGCACATTAACATTTTATATGTCCATTAATGTGCATCGTCCCATGTACCATAACAAAGGAGATGTAATGTACATCTATTAACAAAATTCGGTAGTCTAATGTTTCTTTACGGACCGTTATCGGTCCCCGGATCGTTGGTTGGGGTCTAGCCCTTCTCTTGATCGATTGGACGCATGGCCAAGAAAGTTCATTATGTACGTTTGAAGGGAATTTTGCGGGATAAATTGACCAAAATTCCTGCCCTGCTCATTGTCGTCAGCGTCATGCAGAGAAGCTACACAACACAAGAGGCTGCAACAAGACAGTGGTGTCTTATGTCCCAAACAAGGGCTAGAATGTCCTAAAACATTAAAAAACACACAAAAATAATATTAAAATAAATGTATGTTTATGGATGAGTCTAAAGCTGCTGAAAGATGTAAAACATTGAAAGTTTAAGAAAAATAATATATGACTTACTTATTATGACACTTTTTTTGAGCTTGACCGTTTTTCGTCTAAGGAGGGATAAATAGTTTGAGTTTTTGGAAATGAACTGTCATAATTCCAAAAATAATAATGCATCAAAATCAGTCTTGTTGTAAATTATTGACTTATTAAAGACTGTAATTACATCATCTAAAGTATTCCACTTTGCAACTCGTTTTTAAAAATTATGCATATTTTGTATTCTTCCCATCCTAAAAAATGTTGGTTATTTTACAAAAAGAGCATACAACATTAAAAAAAAAAACATTACAAATATATACAAAGCTTTATATCTATGGATAGGTCTGAAACTGTTGAATAATGTAAAGCATTGAATATTCTAGTTTCTTCAAAATAGCCAACCTTTGCACTGATTACTTTTTTGCACACTCTTGGCATTCTCTCGATGAGCTTCAAAGCACACTTGGGAAGTGAAAACCATTTCAGGTGACTACCTCTTGAAGCTCATTGAGAGAATGCCAGGAGTGTGCAAAAAAGTAATCAGAGCAGAGGGTGGCTATTGTGAAGAAAGTAGAATAGAAAACATGTTTTCAATTATTTCACCTTTTTTTGTTAAGTACATAACTCCACATGTGTTCATTCATAGTTTTGATGCCTTCAGTGACAATCTACAATGTAAATAGTCGTGAAAATAAAGAAAACACATTGAATGAGAAGGTGTGTCCAAACTTTTGACCTGCACTGTATATACAAACTTAATATCTATGGAAATGTCTAAAGCTAGTGAAGAATTTAAAGCGTTGAAAGTTAAAAAATATATATATATTTATTTGACTTACTTATAACACTTTTTTGAGCGCGCCTTGACGTAGTTTTGAATTAAGTCGACTCGAGGGTTAATGTGGTCTGCCACATCATTTAAAGTGTGCAGCCATAATTGCGATGTGGCCCTCAATAAAAACAAGTTTGACACCCCTGGCCTACACCTATACAGGAGTACAAGAGGTGACGCTTACAGAGGTCAGCAGTGTTGACAAACATCTGACTGGCACTAATCCAGCGGGACAGCTTAGACAGCATCCTCATGCCATCATTGTATGCCACCTAGCGTTTACGCATACTGCTTTTTTACATTTCTGCCACAAGTAGGCGGAATACATAGGGGTACAAAAGGATTTAAAACGTGTCGTTTGACACATACTGACATATAAAACTTACGAGCAAGCATATTGGTGTGTGCATATTGCATACTGTATCACATGCCTGTAAATGTTTCTATCATCTGCTAGTTCAGCAGTTTTGTAGTGTCTCAAGTATATGATTTCATTACAGACATTGAGGATGTTGCCTGACAGTATGAAGTCACGGAAGGTTAGTTGGGTATCCTGTGTACTGCAATCATGACATTCCTCTTTTTTTGCATGTTAATTCATGTAAAAGTCAAACCAATACTAAGAGTGAGAGCACAATCTTAACATCTTCTGCAGACCAGCACTGTATGGGCAGAAGATAACTAAATCAGCTGGTTTATGATAGTACTTTATTGCCTACATTTTTTTAACAACTTAGATAAATCATCCATATAAGATAAGATAATTCTTTATTTATCCCACAATGGGGAAACTTACAGCAGCAACGGGCCTAGATTGCAAACAACGTGACCTAAGTACACAAATTAAATAGAAATCAAGCTAAAAAATAAAAAATAGACAAGAAAATAAAAATATTATCACCTAATATGAACATTAAAAAGTCTAAGTTTTTTTGATTGATTTGATTGAGACTTTTATTAGTAGGTTGCACAGTGAAGTACATATTCCGTACAATTGACCACTAAATGGTAACACCCGAATAAGTTTTTCAACTTGTTTAAGTCGGGGTCCACTTAAATTGATTCATGATACAGATATATACTATCATATATATACTATCATCATAATACAGTCATCACACAAGATAATCATCAGAGTGTATACATTGAATTATTTACATTGTTTACAATTCGGGGTTTGGAGGGGGGGGGGGGGGGGGGGGGGTTAGGTTTGGTTGTTATCATCAGTCATCAACAATTGAGAACAGAGAAATGGATATTGAAACAGTGTAGGTCTGACTTGGTAGGATATGTACAGCAAGTAGTGGACATAGAGAGAGAGAGAGAGAGATCAGAAGGCATAAGAAAAATATCTGCATTTGATTATTAACAACATACCGGGGAGGGTGTTAGTTTAGGGTTGAAGTTGCCTGGAGGTGTACTTTGATTGCGGTTTTGAAGGAGGATAGAGATGCCCTTTCTTTTATACCTGTTGGGAGCGCATTCCACATTGATGTGGCATAGAAAGAGAATGAGTTAAGACCTTTGTTAGATCGGAATCTTGGTTTAACTTGGTTAGTAGAGCTCCCCCTGGTGTTGTGGTTATGTGACAAAATACTATGTTACCGCAGACCATTGCTAATATAAATAAAATAGGAGATGATAGAAAATGTCCGCATTTTACACACACATGGCCTGGTGAGCATACCAAAACACTAACATTCGTATTTTGGAGTTCCTCTATTGTGCAACTTATTAAATAATTTGAACATGAGCGAACGCTTTTGAGGCATCAATTAAACTCATAGAAACCGTGGTATTTTGCCTTATTATGTCTCATGCAATGCCAAAATGCACATATCTATGGCAAGTTTAGATATGAAGCCAAACTGAATTTCTCCAGTCTATTAAAAATGCTTTTTGCAGCACCTTAGCTTGAATACTTGCCAGAACTATAGGGCGATATTCATCTTTGCTATCTATCTTGCCTGCTTTGTCTTTTATAATAGAAACCAAAATAACAGATAATATAGAATTAAGTAAAATATGAATAAAAAGCCAAAGGATAAAGTTTGCTGCTTGCAAATTTCAACTTGTCTCCATTACAGGTCTTATTATTACTTCGCCTCATCACAATATCATTGATCTTCATGTTGGACCATGTTGTCCCCCACAAAGGAATTGCTTTTAACACTGTTGTTTAAAGACCAATGTAAACAAGCGGCTCACCAAGAACATGAGCTGCTAAAATGCTAAAGCACCGTCATCAGATGCCAGAAAACGTGTCCAAAAGTCAGGCAGCGTGCGTCAGCGAGGAGCTTAGCGACCTTTATAACGAGGCCGCCGAGTACATTAGTGGATGACATCTTTCTATGTGGCATGACAACAAAGCCTGTCAGTGCACTCTGGTGGCTGAAAAAGGCTCCAACTTGTGGCCCAAGAGCCAAATCCGGAATGACACCAGACCAGCCCGCAAGTTCTGTTTAAAAAAACTTGGAAAAGACTAGCATATTTGCTGTGGATTCTAAAAAAAAAAAAAATAGAGCTTTTTCATATAGAGCAGTGATTCTCAAAATGTGGTACACAGGCTCCATCTAGAGCAGGGGTGTCAAACTCAAATACAGAGTGGGCCAAAATGTAAAACTGAACAAAGCCGCGGGCCAAGGTTGAACAAATTAACCTTTTAATAGGGACCCAAACAAGTTTTGCATTGAATATTGAACAAGCAAGGCTTATATAACTTTATAGTGACATGCAAAATCGAGTTTCAAATAATAATAATCATAATTAAAAAATATCAATAGCATATCAAATAAAATATAAATAAAAATGTAATGCCTCTTTTCTATTTGCAGCCTTCTGAGGTAAATATCAAAATAAACTTTTTCCACAGGCTAATAATACATTTGAAAATAAAATAACAATAATGAATGAATCAAACATTCAAGCCTTGAAGTAGCAAGAGAAAGTGCATGAATAAACCGTTAGCTACACTGATTTGCTTTAACACTGAATATGGAACAACCAACGCTTATATAACTTAATAGTGCAAAATCAACTTCCAAAAAACAAATGAAAAAACATCAATCGTATATTAAGTACAATTTAAATAAACAATGGAATGCCTCTTTTCTATTTGCAGCCTTCTGAGGTAAATATCAACATTAACTTTTTCCACAGGCTAATAAATTTGAAAATAAAATAATTAATAAACCAACCATTCAGGACTTTAAACTGCTCAGTTTGCGACACACTGATCTAATCTGATGTGCCCAAACCAGATACCTGCCATCTTTTCTGGGATGCTAGTTCATTAATGTCGGTGCTTAGGTGGGCGGGGTTTGGTGGTAGCGGGGGGGTGTATATTGTAGCGTCCCGGAAGAGTTAGTGCTGCAAGGGGTTCTGGGTATTTGTTCTGTTGTGTTTATGTTGTGTTACGGTGCGGATGTTCTCCCAAAATGTGTTTGTCATTCTTGTTTGGTGTGGGTTCACAGTGTGGCGCATATTTGTAACAGTGTTAAAGTTGTTTATGCGGCCACCCTCAGTTTGACCTGTATGGCTGTTGATTAAGTATGCCTTGCATTCACTTATGTGTGTGTAGAAGCCGCATATATCATGTGACAGGGGCCGGCACGCTGTTTGTATGGAGGAAAAGCAGACGTGACGACAGGTTGTAGAGGACGCTAAAGGCAGTGCCTTTAAGGCACACCCCCAGTATTGTTGTCCGGGTGGAAATCAGGAGAAATTCGGGAGAATGGTTGCCCCGGGAGACTTTCGAGAGGGGCACTGAAAATCGGGAGGGTTGGCAAGTATGAGTATTAGCGGTGAATGCGGTGTTACAGCGGCACCGCCGCTGTATAATACCGGCGGGCCACCTCTAATGTTAATTTGATATTGCCTCAAGGACCAAATGAAATTACACCGCGGGCCAAATTTGGCCTGCGGGCCAGAGTTTGACACCCATGATCTAGAGGTACACCAAATAATCACTTAATTATGTGCAATTAATTTTATTTCATCATTAAGTAAAGTGTTTTATTTTCCTTTATTCAAACACAGTGTTACTGTTTAATGTTACAGTGGCCAAAAATATTAAATAAAACCTTTGCCTTGTTTTTAATGAATACTTAAGCCTACTTCGCTACTGTATTTTAATGTTGGTCATTATGGCGGTACTCAGAGAGCCAAGTGTTTTCTGAGGTGGTGCTTGGTGAAAAAAAGTTAGAGAACCACCGGTATAGAGGATCTTAAATATAGGTCCTTAGAAACAGCAGAGCGCTTTTGTTGTATAGACATGGTCATTTTGTTTCTGAATTGAGTAACTCTGACAAAGTAGACAAAAATCAAATGTCCACTGCAGAGGATGCTAGTTTTCAGGAATATATAAAATTGATTGATTGATTGATTGAAACTTTTATTAGTAAATTGCAGAGTACAGTACATATTCCGTACAATTGACCACTAAATGGTAACACCCGAATAAGTTTTTCAACTTGTTTAAGTCGGAGTCCACGTTAATCAATTCATGGTACAAATATATACTATCAGCATAATACAGTCATCACACAAGTTAATCATCAGAATATATACATTAAATGATTTACATTATTTACAATCCGGGCGGGGGGTTAGGTTGGGTTGCTATCAGCATACTTCAGTCATCAACAATTACATCATCTGAGAAATGGACATTGAAACAGTGTAGGTCTCACTTCGTAGGATATGTACAGCGAGTGGTGAACATAGTGAGCTCAGAAAGCAGAAGAACAAGTACTGTATATACATTTGATTATTTTCATTTGATTATTTACAGTCCGGGGAGGTGGGATGTGGTGGGGGGAGGGGGTTAGGCTAGGGTTGAAGTTGCCTGGAGGTGTTCTTTTAGTGCGGTTTTGAAGGAGGATAGAGATGCACTTTCTTTTACACCTGTTGGGAGTGCATTCCATATTGATGTGGCATAGAAGGAGAATGAGTTAAGACCTTTGTTAGATCGGAATCTGGGTTCGACATGGTTTGTGGAGGTCCCCCTGGTGTTGTGGTTATGGCGGTCATTTACGTTCTGGGATAAGAATAGGAATAAATAGGAATTATAGTGAAGGGAGAAGTCAGTTTTTTTTCTGTCAAAACTGAATAAACATACATTTTGTAAGAAAGATGAAGTACTTCATTGACGCACATTATTTCCAGGCTTTCGCAAATAGAATTATGTGGCGGGCCAGATCTGGCCCCATGGACTCGAGTTTTACACCTCTAGTTTACTGTATCAGGAATATAATTTTAAGGATTTTTTTAATAGGTGCCTCCATTATTTGCAATTTGTCACCATTCGCAAAAAACAGTGGACAACCGTAAATCTTTTTTTGTCCTGTTTTCCACCAGAGTCCGCCCCCAAGGCGTTTGGCATCCCCCTCTCGCAGGCCATCGCCAACGACCGCGCCTTCAAGCGGCATCAGGACGCCCTAAAGGAGAGCCGGCGGGACTGCTTGGAGTTAGAATCTAGCATTCTGCGCTTCAGGGCCGAAAAGAGGCTGTTCTTTAACAGCAACAAGACGCTGGGCGGCTCGTCCTCGCTTTCGGGTGGTCCCGCGCCTGCCAACTCTGTGGCCCGGGCGCCACCATTTGAGGAAACGCAGAATAAGCCGCTTTTGGACAATAGCGGGCGAGGACAGAGACGGGTAAAACCTGCGATGGGAGGCATCCCAGAATGCAACACACTACAATATATCCACCATTCTGTTCCTACGCAGGGCGGCCTGTCTGTGGACTCCATCTCAGACCTTGTGGACAGTCAGTCTCGCCTGCTGGAGGCACTGCAGCTTTCCCATCCGGCCGAGCTGGAGCTGAAGAAGAGCGGCAGCTCGTCCGAGGGGAGGAGCCAAAGCAAGCTGAGCCTCAACCCCATCTACCGGCAAGTTCCGCGGGTTCTGGAGCGCTGTTGTTGCCACATCGAAGCCCACGGTAAGGCATGCAGCTCGCCACATTTGGACCAGTAAGTTTGGTGCATGTGCCCTCCTTTGGTTTGACTGGTCAGGGCACGGCATAGTTGAAAAAAAGCAGAGTCATAGAACGACTGTAATGATTGCAGTGAAACCTCGATTTACGAGCTTAATTGGTTCTTGAACGTGGTTTGCAAACCAAAAGGTTTGTATTGTGCAGCAGGCTTCCCCATTCATCCCTGACCTAAGGAATATTCCGCTCTACTCCGGTATTGAGCACTGTTGAACGGTGTATATATATATATATATATATATATATATATATATATATATATATATATATATATATATATATATGTATATATATATATATATATATATATATATATATATATATATATATTTACATATATGTGTATATATATTTACATATATATATATATGTGTGTGTATATATATATATATATATATATATATATATATATATGTGTATATATATGTATATATATATATATATATATATATATACATATATATATATATATATATATATATATATATATATATATATATATATATATACATATATATATATATATATATATATATACATTTGTGTGTATGTATATTAGGGCTGTCAAACAATTAAAATATTTAATCGCAATTAATTGCATTTTGTTCACAGTTAACTCAAAATTAATCGAAGATAGGTATAATTTTTCATCATTAATAAGTGTACCCTAGACAGATCATTTTCGGGGGGCGCTATCCCAGCTGTAATCTGTGATATTTCTACCTGAATAAATGCTTCTGATATTCTGTACATTACATGTTGTACAAGTTAGTTGTCTTCATATTGCTACATGACAATGTTTTAACCTTCTCTATTGATTAATAAAATGTAATATTGAGTAGCAGTTGGAATGTTTGGCAACCTCACGATTCGATTAGGATTACGAGCTACGATTCGATAAAAAATCGATTATTGATGCATCTTTAATTTATGTATGTTGATGCAGTTTTATCATCTTTGCTATCTATCTTGCCTGTTTTGTCTTTTACAATAGGTACCAAAATAATAGAAAATATAGAATTAAGTAAAATATGATAATATTTTACTTAATTATATATATAGATAATATAATATCAAATAAAATATAAACTCTCATCTCGTGAAACGAGATGAGAGTTTATCGCACGAAACTTTCAAAACAGCGCATTTGTATTAAGAAACAGTTACATTAACCCCGATTACATTTATTAAAGTAATAGAAATGTCCGCAAAACTGGAACATAAGTGCCCTAGAATAAAGGAGCTGATCGGATCTCTCGGTGAAGTGGTTCGCTGCAGTCAACCAAATTTTAGAACTGTCTGCATTACTTTTATTTACAATAAATAAATCAATTATAGATTTTTGAGGTTGAGGTTTACTAATCGATTTTATGATCGTCCATGTCTAAAAATGTATTTTCCCCCACCTCTAATATTGAGACTGCTATTCATTCTGTAATTGAGGTTTCGACCAGAACATGTTATAAAATAATTTTCACAATATTTCAGCCAAGCAGAAAAATCCACCCGCCACCATATTCTTTAGGTGCAAATATCACAGAATAACATGACAAAACCATTGCTGACAAAGCACGATCGTAATGTAAGACATTTTTATTTTGTTAATGTCAGGGTTTCCCCTAAATTGCCAAAATACCTGTGGCGGTGGTTAGGAGCGTGGTCAATACATCATCGCATGATTTGCTATCATGCAATTATTCTTTAAAAAGGCAAAACAAATATGAATATACATTTAAAACAAATTTGTTATTAAGTATACTGTTAACATAGATATTTTTACATTGTTTAGTTTTATTTTTAAATTGTTGCTGCTTATTGTACAATGTACTTTTGTTGAAAACATTTTTTATTTTAAGAGATTTCTCCAATCCTTTCAGTCACTTTTTCTGTAATAAAAACGATTGGCAACATATTTTTGGTGTTATTGGAGACTGTACTCGTGTTTAGAGACTGTTTAGATTCTGTTGCGCCATGTCTGTGACGAAAATCGAGTTGCAAAGAGCTTGACGTCACACGGTGTCTCCGCTCCAGACAATCCCTTGCCTATGGCTGGTGTTAATGTGTATGTTAGTGTGTTATGGTAGTCATTTTTCCCATGGTCTGTGAACACACCCTGTCAGCGGAAAATAAACTATTGTTCTGTGTCTAGGAGTGAAGCACGGAGACAGATGTGTGTGCCAGAGGTGTGGACTCGAGTCAGACTCGAGTCATGAATTTGATGACTTTAGACTCGACTTGACAAAATGTAAAAAGACTTGCAACTCGACTTAGACTTTAACATCAATGACTTGTGACTTCACTTGGACTTGAGCCTTTTGAATTGACATGACTTGACATGACTTGCTACTTTCCCCAAAACCCAAAGATGAAAAAGTTATTCGGGAGCGCTCCGTATTTTTCATTGTGTACTTGTCTATCAGCGTTGCGTGTGTCAGCTGGTGTGGTCTCAGTACAACAGCCAATCAAATTAGATCTACTTTGTTTTCATCAAACAGCATTCATCCAATCAAATTGCAGGACAACCAACGAAGAAGACATGTCCAAACCACACGCCAGTGAACAAAAAATTATACCTAAAATAATTTTGTTTGGGTATAAAAATTACGAGGTGGTCAACACAAAACGGTTTGCAGTATGCAACACATGAGAGGCAACAACTTCCAACTTCGTCCGGCATTTGAAGTTGCACAAAGAACGGTAAGTTTTGAATGTAAGATAACGTTTATTGGCTAAGTAACGTGACTTTTATTTGCTGTGTAGTTAAATCAGTGAGGCTGTAAACTCACTGCTAACGTTATAACGTTATTGCAAACACGGGAATCTGTTGCAGTTCACTACCTTATTCATACTTTTTGTTCAGTGATTTTTTTTTAAGCAGGGTTACGTTAGTCAATATATCACACGTAACGTTAGACGGCGGTCAGCAGCACCGCGTATTTTAGCCACCTAAAAAAAGACAAAAATAGTAAAATAAAGGTCAGTTAAAATGTATACTATATTATGAATATGTGTACCGTTTTAGCTAGCTTTCTGACATACTGTTGGTTGTTTACCTCAGTGGTCCCCAACCACCGGGCCGATTGGTATCGGGCCGCACAAGAAATAATTATTTTTTTTCCTTTTTTTAATTAAATCAACATAAAAAACACAAGATACACTTACAAGTAGTGCACCAACCCAAAACCACTCTCTCCCCCCTTTTGTTCTGGGCATTGAACATGAAGACTCTTCCTTCACTGTTCCGAGTGGTCATGAGAGTCTTGGCAGTGCCTGCCTCCAGTGCTCCAGTGGAGCGAGTTTTCAGCCATGGTGGCATCATACTACGCCCCCATCGTGCACAAATGACTGACAGACTCTTGGCTAATTTGGTCTTTTGCAAATGCAATGCAGCATAGGGCCCTGACATATAAAAAGTACAACTTTTTTGTTATGTTCACGTATATGTCATGTTTTTTCAATGTTAACACTTTTGTACAAATAAGTACATTTGCACTTTATTTTTCAATGTGTTTGTTCTGTAAAGGAATGAGTTAATGTTTAAGATGACTGGTTAATAGTGCTATTATAAAGTGCAATGTCAGCACAATTTTCTTTCCTGCAATTTAAAATGCACTTGTTTTAATAAATAAATACAGCGTTTGAAAAGCATACACAATCTGTGTTAATATATTAGTCTGTGGTTAAAAGGACTTGAAAGGACTCGAAACTCAAAATGCAGGACTTAGGACTTGACTTGAGACTTTCCAGTCTTGACTTTGGACTTGACTCGGGGCTTGCCTGTCTTGACTCGGGACTTGACTCGGACTTGAGGGCAAAGACTTGAGACTTACTTGTGACTTGCAAAACAATGACTTGGTCCCACCTCTGGTGTGTGCACGGAGGAAATACTTGTTGGAATTGGGCCCGTTGTTAGCATAAGATTAACCATGAAAGCTAAAAAAAAAAAAAATTAATAAAAAAGCGTCAGACTTCGTTTGTATTCTCCTGGACGCTACAATACATTGTATTACTTTATTTTTCTAGGTGTGGCGGCTAATATGAAGCTGTACATTAAGGAGAAACCCTAAACGTAGTTAAACCAGATATATAGTGTAGTGCTTTTATTTTGAAGCCAGAAAATTGTGTGATTGGTTTGAGAAAGTGACTTGACATGTTTTAATGTCTCATCGACTGTGCAATAACATTTCCTTTTGACATTCTGCCGACTGTCTTTCATTTCTGTTGAGCTGTTATGTCATCTTACTTACAAAATCTGTCACAGTAACAATCTAAATGTTATGTTATCACTGCACCTTAACCGTAATCTGAACACGGAAGGGAAGCACCACCCACCTCTGAACGACATGCGCAGCAGGCGTTTGCTGCAGGGATGTCGCCTCTTCTCACGGCGAAACATAGTCCTTTTTTTGTCGAGGGAACAACTAACCATGGCTTTGAACCTGATATTTCCATAAGGCAGACTTTCTTTGTCCATTTCTGCTCGCTTGTGGCTCATCAGTAGCAAGTGAACTGCAGCCAAGTTCCCCCGCTACGGCACGGCCCGAGAAGTCAAAAAGGAAGTGTCCGCGTTAATTGGCCGTCAAAGAAATTAGTGCCATTATTGCGTTAACAGCCCAATAAAACAAGAAGGTAATGGCTCAACAATCTATTTTTTATCCAAACACAACATGACAGCAAGCTTAAATGTCAACATGCACACACACACGTCTCGCTGGTGTGCTTTATAAACAAAAAAGGAAAATCATTTTACCTTGTCTCTGTGAATATTATATAGCATTGTTGAACACTCTGGGACTTTCAGTGCAGTGGCTTCACGTAGTCTCCGCCAGCGTTAGCACAAACTCGCAGTCCTTCATCGGCTTGTGTCCCGGTGGTGCCTTCTCCTGTTACAAAGGTCCGCTGTGGCATCTTTTCGGTCTCATCACAATTAAAGAACAAATCCCCCTTCGCTGATAAAATCCTCAAACTAAATGGGTCGCAAGCCGTAGACTAACTAGCTAAAATGCTGCACCAGATCTGCTTTCAAATCAACAGATCCGTATAGAAGTCACGTCCGCTCAGCAAATGTGGACCAGTTGTGCCTGGGACTCTCAGATTGACAATCCAAATGATTGGTTAGAGCCTGTTTAGGGGTTGATTCGAAATTCACCAGTCAGCGCGTGACGTCACTGCAGTTTGACACACGGAACGATTTAAGCGAGCCAATATCACGGATGGCGAAAAGTATCACAAGTAAGTGTTTTTTTTTAAACATATTGCTGATTTTTTGTTTGGGGGCTCTTGTTGAAAATCATCTTTTGAATGGTAGATCATTTTTTGCGGTTTTACCATAAGCTAACGTTATTATAAGTAGTGGTTTCTTGGTGAACATAGTGTAAGAGTACAATTAAATTAAGTAACATAATAGTTTTGTCTCTGTTGTAAACTAGCTTCACAGTTGAAAATTTGAGTTTTAACTTATTAAGCGGCAGCTAGCTAGTTAGCCTGTGGCTAGTAGCAGCTAGTGTGTTCAAATTTGCTGTAGAAGTAGTGATGCAAACAGTGGGTCGAACTTTGCCAGGAAGCGTCAACTGTAATCTTAGATTAAGACATACATTATACGTATCAAATACTGTCCGTGCTCTACACTTAAAGTTTACTATGTAACACGACTTACTAACTTGGGAAACATGGCCCACCACGGTCTTTAACATTACTTTTTTACGAAGACGAAAGCAGCTATAGCTAAAGTAATCCACATCTTAATTAAGATTCTTGTTACCTAAGTTTGCTTGAAGAAATGGTAATGGTGAATAACGTGTGATGCAGGATGTGAGGCTCATGAGTTTGCTTATCCTCCTTATTTTGGGTCATTAAAAAAACACAAAACTAATTTCAATTGATCATAGTCAAAGTGTGGATGTTATAGCGCTAAAATCTGCACGGTATATTTATAAATGCTATACAAACATATTTCCACATCCAAAAATGTGCATTTCGACTATCATTGAGCAGTAGGTAGTTCACCATGTCAAGCTCTTTCCAGTCGGATATGTTGGCAGCCTCTCTAAAATGAAAAGACATGTAAATTCTTGTTAAAATTTGTCTTCATTCATTCATCCTCCCCAGATTTTTGCCTTGTCTTCCATTGAGGGACGTCGCATCAAGCAGATTACCTGGAACATCCTGTCACACATTTTTGGAAAATGTAGTAGAAAACCCAAGATAGCTGAGTGGTTCACACCAGTAACTGTTAACCAAAGGGTACTGGGTAGGAATACCAGTCAGGTTACAACACTTCAGCCAAAAGAGTCAGTGTTTTGTTTCACCTCCATTGAGGTGAAAGGTAAGATTAAATATGTCATTGGGGCCTGGAATCTAGTCTCAAGAATGCTAAGGATACCTGGGTGGTTAAGCAGCTAGCTCCCAATCAGAGGGCACTGTGTTTCATTTTCCTGAGGGAACTCTCCTGAAGGAATCAAAAAAGTACTATCTAAATCCCAGTCAGATTGCGTGGTAACTATGACAACTTCAGCTGGAGGAGTTAACGTTTTATATCATAGTTTACTGAGACAGGTTCTGAATTGAATATGTCATTGGGGCCCGAAATCTTCTCTCAGGAAGACCCAGGCCAGCTGAGCGGTTAACACCAATAACTGGTAACTAAGGGGTACTGGGTACGAATCCCGTTCAGGTTACAATGCTCCAGCCAAGAAGTTCAGTGTTTTGTTTCACCTCCAATCAACGTTCCCTCTAAGGTGCGCACTGCTCACGCGTCCTCTGCGCACAGCAAATTAATGCCGCGCAGAAAATAAAAAAACCCATCTGAACTTTAAACAAAATAAACACATTACAATTTATTCTGTATGATTTTGCATTGCAACTCTATGAGTGACAGGTGACAACAAGAGTGGCCCCAATGAATAAAACAATCTTTGTCAACACAGTTCAATTATCGTCTGTCGAGACACTTTACGGACAGGATTTCCATCAATCACTTTATCGAGCAAAACTGTTTGTAACCACACCAAAAACATGAGTAAAAAAAACTTTTATCTATAAAAACTGGTAATTTTCTGCCATACAAACCAGGCTTAAACCAACTTTGTCATCCGTCGTTTCAACAGAAGCCGCTCGCTCTGTCTCACCTGCACCAACACACGCACTTCATTGGCACTTATCCAGTGTTGCGTTTATGGCCACAAAAAGTTGGACAACCCCACCGCCACACAATGTGTAAATGCCAGGTTGTAACACTCTGACTCCTCAATCAGATGTGTGCTTATTTTACTGCCATGTATTAAGAATGTTAATCTAAGGATATTATTCATGAAATATTGTCACTAGATTTCATAAATGCTAATTACAGATAGAAAGTTACAGGAACTAAATGTAATCTCTGAAAGGGGTAACATTTCTTTTAAAGGCAGGACCCGCAGCCAGACATACAATACTAGCACATAGATCATGAAAAACATGTTTTTATGTTATTGTCATTGTAAAAGGGCAAAATCACTTATATCAGAAAATTATTTTAATAAAACATTTAAATTGTTATGATGTCAGGTTTGGGACAGGTGTGATGCTGGTGTGGCCACAGTGTGCACGTGTGATGTTGGTCACATGTGCTCCACTGAATGCTCAGGGAGTTTGTGCGTTTGCTCACAAACATTAAAAATTAGAGGGAACATTGCCTCCAGTGGAGTTTACCGGGACAGATTCACGATTAAATATGTAATTGGGGCCTGAAATCCTGTCTCAAAAGACAAAGGATAGCTGAGTGGTTAAAGCAGCTTGCTCCCATTCAAAGGGTACTGGGTTCGATCCCAGTCAGGTCTATCGGTAACTATGAAAGCTCCAGCAACAAGATGTTTTTATATCATAGTTTACTGAGACAGGTTCGCAAATAAATATGTCATAGGGGCCCGAAATCTGACCCCCTAAGAAGACTAAGGATAGCTGAGTGGGTAAAGCATCTAGCGCCCAATCAAAGGGGACTGGGTTCAAATCCCAGTCAGGTTGTTCTGTAACTAGGAAAGCTCCAGCAGGAGGAGTTAAAGTTTTATATCATAGTTAACTGAGCCTCGTTCTCAATTAAATATGTCATTGGGGCCCGAAATCTTGTCTCAAGAAGACCCGAGAATAGCTGAATGGTTAAACAGCTAGTTCCCGATTAAAGGGTACTGGGTTCAATCCCAGTCAGGGTTGGTGGGCTTGCCAAGCCAAAGAATGCAGGAGTGGGGACGCCGGACAATGTGGGGGTGTTTCACCTCCCCCACATAGAGTAAAGCTAAGTGGTAGCTGTTAATTAACTTATAGTTAAAAAGGTAAGTATGGGTAATAATAACAAATAGTCTATAGTCCAAAAGTCAAGAGTAACCTCGGGGGTTAGCTCCTCCTGTGTGCCGAGGCTATAGTTGGTAAGTGTACCATCAATAATTCCTAGGCTGGGATGGGTGGGAATAGGAACATTACCGTAAAATATCAAATAATATTATTTAGCTCATTCACGTAAGAGACTAGACGTATAAGATTTCATGGGATTTAACGATTAGGAGTGACAGATTGTTTGGTAAACGTATAGCATGTTCTATATGTTATAGTTATTTGAATGACTCTTACCATAATATGTTACGTTAACATACCAGGCACGTTCTCAGTTGGTTATTTATGCGTCATATAACGTACACTTATTCAGCCTGTTGTTCACTATTATTTATTTATTTTAAATTTCCTTTCAAATGTGTATTCTTGGTGTTGGGTTTTAGCAAATACATTTCTCCCAAAAATGCGACCTATACTCCAGTGTGACTTATGTATGTTTTTTTTCCTTCTTTATCATGCATATTTGGCAGGTGCGACTTATACTCTGAAAAATACGGTAATAGAAATTCATGATATACAGGTAAAAGCCAGTAAATTAGAATATTTTGAAAAACTTGATTTATTTCAGTAATTGCATTCAAAAGGTGTAACTTGTACATTATATTTATTCATTGCACACAGACTGATGCATTCAAATGTTTATTTCATTTAATTTTGATGATTTGAAGTGGCAACAAATGAAAATCCAAAATTCCGTGTGTCACAAAATTAGAATATTACTTAAGGCTAATACAAAAAAGGGATTTTTAGAAATGTTGGCCAACTGAAAAGTATGAAAATGAAAAATATGAGCATGTACAATACTCAATACTTGGTTGGAGCTCCTTTTGCCTCAATTACTGCGTTAATGCGGCGTGGCATGGAGTCGATGAGTTTCTGGCACTGCTCAGGTGTTATGAGAGCCCAGGTTGCTCTGATAGTGGCCTTCAACTCTTCTGCGTTTTTGGTTCTGGCATTCTGCATCTTCCTTTTCACAATACGCCACAGATTTTCTATGGGGCTAAGGTCAGGGGAGTTGGCGGGCCAATTTAGAACAGAAATACCATGGTCCGTAAACCAGGCACGGGTAGATTTTGCGCTTTGTGCATGCGCCAAGTCCTGTTGGAACTTGAAATCTCCATCTCCATAGAGCAGGTCAGCAGCAGGAAGCATGAAGTGCTCTAAAACTTGCTGGTAGACGGCTGCGTTGACCCTGGATCTCAGGAAACAGAGTGGACCGACACCAGCAGATGACATGGCACCCCAAACCATCACCCAACCATGCAAATTTTGCATTTCCTTCGGAAATCGAGGTCCCAGAGTCTGGAGGAAGACAGGAGAGGCACAGGATCCACGTTGCCTGAAGTCTAGTGTAAAGTTTCCACCAACAGTGATGGTTTGGGGTGCCATGTCATCTGCTGGTGTCGGTCCACTCTGTTTCCTGAGATTCAGGGTCAACGCAGCCGTCTACCAGCAAGTTTTAGAGCACTTCATGCTTCCTGCTGCTGACCTGCTCTATGGAGATGGAGATTTCAAGTTCCAACAGGACTTGGCGCCTGCACACAGCGCAAAATCTACCCGTGCCTGGTTTACGGACCATGGTATTTCTGTTCTAAATTGGCCCGCCAACTCCCCTGACCTTAGCCCCATAGAAAATCTGTGGGGTATTGTGAAAAGGAAGATGCAGAATGCCAGACCCAAAAACGCAGAAGAGTTGAAGGCCACTATCAGAGCAACCTGGGCTCTCATAACACCTGAGCAGTGCCAGAAACTCATCGACTCCATGCCACGCCGCATTAACGCAGTAATTGAGGCAAAAGGAGCTCCAACCAAGTATTGAGTATTGTACATGCTCATATTTTTCATTTTCATACTTTTCAGTTGGCCAACATTTCTAAAAATCCCTTTTTTGTATTAGCCTTAAGTAATATTCTAATTTTGTGACACACGGAATTTTGGATTTTCATTTGTTGCCACTTCAAATCATCAAAATTAAATGAAATAAACATTTGAATGCATCAGTCTGTGTGCAATGAATAAATATAATGTACAAGTTACACCTTTTGAATGCAATTACTGAAATAAATCAAGTTTTTCAAAATATTCTAATTTACTGGCTTTTACCTGTACTTAAATAAACCCTCCAAAGGGACATGTGTATGGTTCTGTGATTTTATTGTTGAAGGTCATTTTTTAATGTATATTTTTATTGATCATAATTATTTATTTTAGATTTTGTTCAATGACTGTTTATTTTTGCAATCTATTTCACAAACCAAGCTCAGAAGAACATAATTATACTGAATATATAAAGAAATGTGAACAAACACTACTTGAATAGTGATGTTTACTGTTTAAACTTGAATAATTCTAATGCAAGTCTTGTGTTGTATTAGATATGATGTTTACATGTGTTGTACAACAATGTGCTGCTTATTGTTTGCAATGTAATGCTGCATTTTGTTACCATCAATAAATAGCTTTTTTCTTTTTAAAAGTATTGTCGTAATTACTTTAACTAGACAAACTTTATTTTCTTTGTAGACACATTAAAATATGATGCAAATCAATGCTAAATAAAAGTTTTGGTAAAACTTGGACCACATCGGGTCCAAAGCTGGTCCCAATGTAATATTTGGGTAACGTATTTGGGCCGTACGTGACCTTTTTTCCTGCTGCTTTGGACCAGATTTTGGCCCAAAGCTGTTTCAGATCTGGCAAATGAGTCCGTATCAGATCAATGCCGAGGTGCAAAAAGACACTAGATGGGTAAAAAACGGATCCACACTGGATTTTTATCTGGTCCAGTTATATTTTGCAATCTGGGTTAGTGGTTGTCTGGCAACCCCGAAGCTATCCAGCAAGACTGTGAGAGTTTGGGCGCATTTAAAGTGTTTCTACAACGATGGTGGAAATAAACACATCGAAGGAAATAAACACATTAGAAATGCCGCTTGACTTCAAGTAGGATGCAAAATTTATGAATGTTGCGTTCGTACGCCGAGACATGGTTCTCAAACAGAGGGATATTTGGCGCAAATGGAGGCGTTAGTAAATCGGGGTTCCACTGTACTAAAACTCCAAATAATTAAAAAAGTCCAAAACTACATTATGCTCACCCAATAATTAGTTTGTGTCATTTTTACGTCATTAATGCCAGCACAATAATTAGTCATTTTGCTCAAAATAGGAGCAAAAGTCAGTGAGTTTGCAGTAAAAGTCATGAGATAAATGCTGAATGTGAACACAAGCCAAGCATGATGGGAGAACGTCTTAAGAGTCTCTTGACCCCACACTTGACCCACTTGTCCACTCAGGTCTCCAGACGGTGGGCATCTTCCGAGTGGGCAGCTCCAAGAAAAGAGTGCGGCAGGTGAGCTCACTTCCTGTTGTATTACAAGAGCTGCTTCCTGTCAGAGCTTCCGCCCGATGATGTGAGAGATCCTGTTTTGCAGCTGAGGGAGGACTTTGACGTCGGCGTGGACGTGCAGCTGGAGGAGGAGCAAAGCGTGCACGACGTGGCAGCCTTGCTCAAAGAATTCTTGAGGGACATGCCGGACCCTCTGCTCAGCAGAGAGCTGTACCCCGCCTTCCTGCACGCTAACCGTATGCACACACGACAATAACAATAACATTAAAGGTCCTATGTTAATTGTTTCAAAAATTTAAAACACGTCTAAGACAGGGGTCCCCAAACTTTTTGACTCGGGGGCCGCATTGGGTTAAAACAATTTGGCGGGGGGCCGGGCTGTATGTATATATATATATATATATATATATATATATATATATATATATATATATATATATATATATATATATATATATATATATATTAGAGATGTCCGATAATATCGGCCTGCGTTAAAATGTAATATCGGAAATTATCGGTATCGTTTTTTTATTATCGGTATCGTTTTTTTTTTTGTTTGTTTGTTTTTATTAAATCAACATAAAAAACACAAGATACACTTACAATTAGTGCACCAACCCAAAAAACCTTCCTCCCCCATTCACTCATTCACACTCATTCACACAAAAGGGTTGTTTCTTTCTGTTATTAATATTCTGGTTCCTACATTATATATCAATATATATCAATACAGTCTGCAAGGGATACAGTCCGTAAGCACACATGATTGTGCGTGCTGCTGGTCCACTAATAGTACTAACCTTTAACAGTTAATTTTACTCATTTTCATTAATTACTAGTTTCTGTGTAACTGTTTTTATAATGTTTTACTTTCTTTTTTATTCAAGAAAATGTTTTTAATTTATTTATCTTATTTTATTTTATTAATATAAAAAAAAAAAAAAAGGACTTTATCTTCACCATACCTGGTTGTCCAAATTAGGCATAATAATGTGTTAATTCCACGACTGTATATATCGGTATCGGTTGATATCGGTATCGGTAATTAAAAAGTTGTACAATATTGGATATCGGCAAAAATCCATTATCGGACATCCCTAATTATTTACAATCTGGGGGGTACGATGTGGAGTGGGTTGGGGTGGGGGGGGCACTGCTCTGCAGAGCGATGAGCCCGGCCACAAGGGATTTGTGTTGCCAGGCACAAAATGGCTGCGCTGCAGGCACACAATGGGCGGTTGCTGGACGAAAAGTTTGTACAATGAAGGGTTCATAAATTGAGGTTTTACTGTAGAGTTAGAACATCAATAAAAAGTTGCATGATAGAGAACCTTTAAAAAGAAGCCCAGCACTAGGGATGTCCGATATTATCGGCCGATAAATGCGTTAAAATATAATATTGGAAATGATCGGTATCGGTTTTTTATTATCGGTATCGTTTTTTTTATTTTTTTTATTTATTAAATCAACATAAAAAACACAAGATACATTTACAATTAGTGCACCAACCCAAAAAACCTCCCTCCCCCATTCACACTCATTCACACAAAAGGGTTGTTTCTTTCTGTTATTAATATTCTGGTTCCTACATTATATATCAATATATATCAATACAGTCTGCAAGGGATACAGTCCGTAAGCACACATGATTGTGCGTGCTGCTGGTCCACTAATAGTACTAACCTTTAACAGTTAATTTTACTAATTTTCATTAATTACTAGTTTCTATGTAACTGTTTTTATATTGTTTTACTTTCTTTTTTATTCAAGAAAATGTTTTTAATTTATTTATCTTATTTTATTAATAAAAAAAAAACAAAAAACCTTATCTTCACCATACCTGGTTGCCAAATTAGGCATAATAATATGTTAATTCCACGACTGCATATATCGGTTGATATCGGTATCGGTAATTAAAGAGTTGGACAATATCGGAATATCGGATATCGGCAAAAAGCCATTATCGGACATCCCTACCCAGCACCAGAACTTAAGTTCTGCTTGTCTTGGTTCAGTTCTCCGAGGAGCAGAGCAGCTGCAGTTCTTGCAGCACCTCCTCTACCTGCTGCCTCCCTGCAACTGCGACACGCTCCTGCGCCTCCTCACCTTGCTGCACACCGTGCAGAGCTTCGCGCAGGACAGCGTGGACACCAACAACGAGGAGGTAGGCCCTCGCTTCGGATTCCACCATCCTTCCATCTCTCACGCTTACCCCCGCCCAGATCCCCGGCAACAAGATGACCGCCGCCAACCTGGCCGTCATCTTCGGGCCCAACTTGCTGCAGAAGGAGAGAGGAGGAGACGCGGGCCTGCACGCCATGGACATCGAGGACAGCACGGCCATCATCAACGTCACGCTGGTGCTGGTCCAGAACTACAGGAGGCTCTTCATGGTGCGTCTCGTGCTTCACTGGTGACCACAATCCAGATCAGCTCTGAGGATTTTCAAAATAAGAGCTGCTGCTTGTGCCGTTTAGGTTTCGGCTGAGCTGCAACAGGAAGTCCTGATGAGTCTTATCCAGACCGATCCTGACATCATCGACTATCTTCTTCGCCGCAAACTCAGGTAGCCAATAAAAAAAAAAATCTTGCTGCTTGTGCACGCCTCCTCTGCACTACTCCTGTGCTTCCAGCAGCAGTCACGTGACGGAGACTAGCAGCGAGTCGGGGGGCCGCCGGGACACGGGAGCCTCTCTGGACTCAGTGGGCGCCTCCAGCGGGAGTCTATCACCGCTGGAGACCCCTTCGCCCCTCTTCCCCCCTGACGGGAGTGGCGGCGAGGGCAGCCTGACCAGCGAGGTCTTCCTCAACGTGCTCAAGCTGAACCAAAGCAGGAAGCGACAAGACGCCAGATACGGTACTCTGACCTTTCACCTCTTTTTTTTCTTCTTTTTTTTTTTTTGTCAAAACATCAGGAAGCAAAACATGTTTCTTTTTTAATGATTTTATAAACACAACAAAACCAAGTGATGATGTTATGTAAATAACTTGGTGTTTTCAAAATATATTTTTATTCTGATTTAGATTCAGATTCAACAGGATTTAACTTGCATACAAATGCACATCTCATACAATATAAAATAATACACACCATAAATGCTCCAATAAACGGCTATGTCTCCTATGGTGGTTTTCAATTAGCACTTGGACATCTGTGGCTGTAGAAAACTGCCTGGTGTACAAAACCCAAAACCAGTGAAGTTGGCACGTTGCGTAAATGGTAAATAAAAACAGTATACAATGATTTGCAAATCTTTTTCAACCTATATTCAATTGAATAGACTGCAAAGACAAGATACTTAACGTTCGAACTGGAAAACGTTATTTTTTGCAAATATTAGCTCATTTGGAATTTGATGCCTGCAACATGTTTCAAAAAAGCTGGCACAAGTGGCAAAAAAGACTGAGACAGTTGAGGAATGCTCATAAAACACTTATTTGGAACATCCCACAGGTGAACAGGCTAGGCTCATTGGAAACAGGTGAGTGTTGTTAAAAGGAAAGGCCATGTAACACAGTGGTAAAAATGCCCCTGTGACAACTTTTTTGCAAAGAGTTGCAGCCATTAAATTCTAAGTTAATGATTGCTTGCAAAAAAAAAAAGAAGTTTCTCAGTTCGAACATTACATATCTTGTCCTTGAATATAAGTTGAAAAGGATTTGAAAATCATTGTATTCTGTTTTTATTTACGATTTACACAACGTGCCAACTTCACTGGTTTGGTAGTTTAACTCCACATGTTTGAAGTACCCTATCATGACTCTTGTGTTTGAGTTTGAGTTTGAGTTTATTTCGAACATGCAATCATACAACATGATATATCACAATCTCCAGTTTCTCTTTTCAACATGTTCGAAAAGGAGTAGGAAGAAGCAGAGCTAATTTAATCCTACCCCTTTTCTTTTACATAACAGTTGCTAAAACTTTTGTTCACTTCCTGTTGTCAATTTATTCACAATATACTCCATAAGTAATCACAATAAAAATAAGTAAATAAATAATAATTGGTGAAGTAAGTTACATTTCATATGTTGAGATAAGTAAGATTATTTTGTGAGTGAAAGAATGGATGAGTTAAATAAATTCAGAATGTTTATCATGGTTCTTCTTTATACTTTGTAAACACTTTAAGTTTGAAGAGTTTCTTGAAGTGGATCATATTAGTACATTGTTTGATTGCTTTGCTTAATCCATTCCATAATTTAATTCCACATACTGATATACTGAAGGTCTTAAGTTTTGTACGTGCATACAAATGTTTTAAATTACATTTCTCTCTAAGATTATATTTCTCCTCTTTTTTTGAGAAGAATTGTTGTATATTAAAACCAGTGTGGTCAGCATCCAGCAGGGCAGTAAAATGTTTACTACTACTGTTAGTTCTAATAATCACCGGATTATAACAATATAGCCAATAACATATGTGGCTGTAGGCAAACTCCTGATGCAGTCCCCCCGCCCCCTGATTCCTGGATGGCAGTAGCTGCATTTAAAGTGTTATACACGCAGCTTTATCTCCCTCTTTATGTGCTTTAAAACGTTGGTCCACTGAAAATGTAGTTTTCCAAACCTGATCCAAACTCTGCCCCTCTTCCTTTCCACTCCAGGTGATATCCGGCCGGGTAAATCCATCCACCACATGCGTCAATTCCACTCCCACCACAACCTGCTGAGCCTGGTCCAGAATCCCTCCTTCTGCTCCGCCGCCAGTCTGCACGACTCGTTCACAGGGGGCGAGCACAGGGGCTCCATGCTGGGCGGCGCAGGAAGCGGTGGGTCTACGGAGAGTAACATTTGGGTGAGGCAGACGCCTGCTGAGGAGGGCAAGGCCTCACCCTCTGCCAGCTTCTGGGACTTCTTCACGGGTAAAGGGTCGAGTTCGGAGACAGTGGTATGATGGATGGAAGGGGGAAAGGGTCAGAGGTTAAAGGTCAAATTATGCTTCAAAACCTGCTTTTATGTTTGACCTGTAAAATTGCATTGGCCATGTTCTACATAGGCATCCTGTGTACATAATGTCTTTTTACACATTTTATCTTGATTGTAGCAGCCTTGATATTTTGTTTCACTTTTGTTTTGAGTGTGAATGTTGTCTATCTGCGATGAGGCGGCCACTTGTCCAGGGTGTACCCCGCCTACCGCCTGTGCAGCTGGGATAGGCTCCAGCCACCCCGAGAGGGACAAGCGGCTGAAAAATGAATTTGCAATAAAGTATCCACTGTGAGGAAGACTTTAAAGCAGCCAAATGCAACCCAAACTGCTGCTATGTACTACTTTTTACCACCAGGGGGCAGCATTCACCACGTTAGCGAGCGTAAGACTCCCAATTTGTGGGGAGCAGAACTTACCAGTGAACTTAGTCATTCAATTTGTACCATAAATGAATTAATCCCCTCAATCCTATCCTGCTAATTAGTTCAAGCAAGCATTTATTTTATATTCCAATAATATCTGTATTTATGTACACACAAACATCTCCCATCGCACTCTTCCCCCAAATTAAAGCAAAATGAAAAATAAGCTCACATATTTCAGAGTTGCCTACACAACAATGGTAGACATATTGCAAGTAGTAGCATTAGTAGAATGTCCAAAACAAGTGACATCTAAGTAAAAAAGTGAAACATTCATAACAATATCAATATTTAAATAATATACTTTTTTTTTTTTTTTTCAAACACTGTAATTACAACCAATGGATGCAACTTGATTGAATGTGCGCTTTTTGAATGATGCAAGACTGCGCCTGCTTTTTTTTTTGTTCAGTTGGAATACTTAGCTTCGCGTGTAAACATAATTTGGTACAAAGAAATCAAGCAGAGGCGGAGATAACGACTCCAGCGGGAGGAGGCTGAGCATCAACGAGCTGCAGCTGCGGCCACTCTGCGCTTGGACGTGTCGTCGAGAAATGAGAAGCTGAGCAAGGAAAACATTCAGAGCGACTGCATGTGGGTTGAAATTAACCTGTGAACTAAGGCAACTACACGGGACACACTTTGGACCGCTAACCTGTGTAGCGTGTTACTAAATGGAACCCTGCAAGCAAATGTTAAAACAATTTCATAAGCACACACACACACACACAAAAAAAAGTCTTATCAGGCGTTCGGTTGGCCTCAAAAGCGCACCACGGCAGACGTGGCTGAGGGCGACCTCGCAAATCGGCGTTGACTTAGTCTTTCTCGATGCCGCGGTGACGGGTGGAGATCCAGTGCAAAGCTCCGCCAAAGGGAAACGAAGGCTGGGATGCTGGCCCCACTGCTCTGTCCAGTGGACCCAGTTGGGGATCGAACACTAGGCCACTTCAGTCTCTGGACTGGTAGAAGAGGATGTATCCCGACTCAGAGTTCTTGGAAATGTCCGACGTCAGACCGTAGAACTCTTCGATGGCCTGCGCGTCGATTTTCTGCAGAAAAACAAAAAAAAATGTTTACCCTTTTAATGCAGATCCACATGTTGCCTGCTAATAACCGAACTCGGAGATGGGAACTAAAATAAATGCACATTGACAAAAACTAGCACAGTTTCCTCGGCTAAAGAAAGTGACGAAAATGTTGACATAATAAAGTCATTTAGTTTTGTAGACATGTGGAAGAAGTGAGGAAGATATCCAATCACAGCTAGTTTAGCTGCGTGTGAGAGGGCAACTTAAGTTAAAGTTAAAAGTCCCAACGATAGTCACACACACACACTAGGTGTGGTGAAATTATCCTCTGCATTTCACTCATCCCCATGTTCCACCCCCTGCGAGGTGAGGGGAGCAGTGAGCAGCAGCGGTGGACGCGCTCGGAAACTTACAGGGGAGATCTAATCAGAACGACTGTTCTTGTGTTACCATCTAGAGTTGCTAATACCGTAAGAAGTTACACGACAATATGTCTACGCCTCGGAGAAACAGAAGATCGGACATAAGAACACATTTCCTGTTTGACGCAATGGGGAACAACACGCCGTCAACAGTGGGAGCGATTATCAAAACACTAAAAACCACTAAAAGTGATTTTTCTGCAGAGAAGTTAAAGTTAAGTTAAAATACCACTGATAGTCACACACATTAAGTGTGGTGAAATGACTCTCTGCGTTTGACCCATCCCCTTGTTCCACTCCCTGGAAGGTGAGGGGAGCAGTGAGCAGCAGCAGTGGACGCGCTCGGGAATCATTGTGGTGATTTAACCCCCAATTCCAACCCTTGATGCTGAGTGCCAAGCAGGGAGGTAATGGGTCCCATTTTTATAGTCTTTGGTATGACTCGGCCGGGGTTTGAACTCACGACATACCAATCTCAGGGCGGACCTCTAACCACAAGGCCACTGGGCAAGTGACAATGTGATCAATATTTTCCTTCACTAGTGTGTTATTGCTAGGAAAGAGCAGTGTTGCACTAAAGACGACTATTGTGTTATGCGGAGTTGATTGTTGTACTGTGCCATATTATTTATACATTATTATTTGACACATTTCAGGTGAAATAATATAGCACTAAGTTTACTGTGATATGATTAACTTATTAGTTCAAAGCAGGTCTATTTTTTTTTTATATGAATTGAGTCCTTGTTGCTTTCCATTGAACTTTAAAGATGCCTTATCCACTGGTCCACTAAATTCACTCATTTCACTTGACTAAAATATTGAGAAATTTCGCCGGCCACAGTTCAGATCCAGCTTTATCCACGAGGGCCCTGCTGAGCTGTAACTCCCGGACCACCAGAGAGGCCACGATGACGCATTTGGACAACTGCTTCTAATTTGCTGCTGGAGTCAAACGAACGTGTTTTGTTGCGGTGCTGAAAGACTAACGACTTGTACGGGAACTGTCAGAGAGGGCGAGGCTGTGATGAAGCAGTGTTTCTGCACGTTCCGCAGAATGATCCAGAAGGTCTCGGTTAACACACCTCCACAATGTCGTCGTCGAACAGCAGCCAGAAGCCGTGGCTCTTGACGATGGTGATGTAGTGGCCCCGGTTGGGTCCGCTGCGGGAACACGGCAGAACATGAGACTCTCAGAAGAGACCACGGTGACAAAGGAAGGCCTTACCTGCCACAGTGCACGACCACGGCCACTAGGTCGTACATGCGGTCCGGGTTGGTGGCGTCGCCCGACGTGTTGAAGAGGCGGAGCTCCAGCGGGAAGACCACGCGGTAGGATAGTTTGGTGTAGCGGTGCAGCTGGTCCATGTACTTGAAGCGCTTGAGGTGAAGCGCCAGGATCATGGGCAACTTCTTCACCCTCATCCTGACCCATGGCAACATTTACCAACTAATAACCGCAAGCACAGAAAGACGTGGCTTACCTTTTCTGGGCTTCCTGCTTGCTGCGACACTGCTCGCAGTAGTATTTGTACTCGCTGCACAGAGTCTCCGTGTTGCTGAAACCCCTGCCACGTCCAAGAGAGAACGCTCATGTTACAAGATGGCGGTTCTGACGGTGCACACTTGCTGTTGCCCGGGCTCTACCTGAGGCAGTGTGTGATGGAGGTGTTCTGCTCCACGTCCACCGACAAGTCCAGGAAGTCCTCGTCCTTACTGCTCACCTGCAATGCATCGCTTGGCGTCACATCACAGCGCACTTTCACACTTTTGAGTGCATTCACAATGTGTGTAGCCGCTACATAGCGGAAGAAGAGGGACTTACCAAGCCAAAATAACAGATAGTAATGGATGATCTGTGTTGTTGTTGTTGGGGACAAGTGTTGTAAATTAGCTTTGGCTACAAGCACTATGATGCATACATTGGATAACTGTTTCAGATATCTATAACTGTTTCAGATATCAATTAGTCAATTAATCAAATCATAAATAAAAAAAACAAACACAGTAACTTGCCATGTTCGTGTGTTTGCTTTCTTCGTCTCTTGCTCCCAAACAGGGTGCAAGAGGGTGCACTCTGTGCATCGCTCTCACATGCAGAATGCACACTTTGTCACAAGCGCATTCTCTCAATAGCAGAATTAAATGAGGGGAGTGAACCCTCTTGTCAGTCCTCCACAATCGTTTGTCTCTGTGAGTGGAGGCGGGACGGTTAGCTTCCGACAGCAACACAACCTCATGAGCAACACAACAAACTAACGACACTTTGGAGGAAACATAAGGATTACAAAGACAAATGTCCTGTTGTGGGAATGAGCAAGATTAGCCTATTAACGTGGATAATAGAGCCAGTATAGCGAATTTGTAAGTGATGGCCAACAAAAAAAACACTTGACCCAATTTTTACAACTGGGGAAAAAAATTGCATTTCAAGATGTTAAATAATTATTAAAGTGAAATTTTAACAATTACCTTTTTATTTTTAGTTTGTTCCTTTTTTAGGATAATGTAATGTTCTTGACCTTCCGATAACAATGGTAAAAAAATACTAATGAGAAAAAAGGTTTATTGCATTACAAAGGGTTACTTACATTATTATTATTATTAGTAGTAGTAGTAGTAGTATTGATGTTGTATATTTTAATTAATAATAATAATGGATTAGATTTATGTAGCGCAACTGAGAACCCATCATTCATACGTTGATGGTGGTGAGCTACATTGGTAGCCACAGCTGCCCTGGTGTAGACTTGCACCTAAGGCCCCTACCACCACCAAACATTCACATTCATACACTAGTGTGAGCGGCACGGAAGTGTCTTGCCCAAGGTGACACAAGCCGTGACTAAGATGGCGAAAGCTGGAATCAAACCTGAAATCCTCAAGCTGCTTCTGGCCAGGCCGCTCTACCATCTAAGCCACATCGTCCCAACAATAATAATGGTATTATGATTACATTACTGCCTAATTTGGTCTCAAAATAATATTCATAATATTGTTTATCAGCAATAATTTGTGAGCCAATATATCGCCCAGAAAAATGTATCATCTGCCCAGGTCTATTCCAGAAAGAATACACTGTCACAGTTGGCACACTCAGGAACTAAGTAGGCATCCATTTACAACAACAAATGTTATCTTAAGGTGTCTGACACTTTGAAGGACCTCAAGCATTTTGGTGACAGAGGCAAGGAAAACTCCCTCTAACAAAGAAACCTAGAACAATACCAAGAGACAATAGCGATGGTTAGTTAGGCCTGGGTAATTGACACATTCTGATGAAACAATATATTGTCCCACAAATTATTGCCAATAACCAACATCATTGGCCTTGTTCACACTGCAGGTCAATTCCAATTTATTTGCCCATTTGCGACCTGTATCAGATTTACAGTGCAAACCCAAAAGCTTCATATCCGACGCAGACCTCTTTCATATGTGGATATAAATCACATATCGATGCAATGAGTCCTCAATGTGAACGCTGCCGCGCTCAGGTCGTATTCATCATACCAGAACGTCATCAAAAAGCAATAAGCATCTTAATTATAATATTAGCAAGTGAAAATAATATGTTTTTGGAACTCGTGTCAAACTTCCACCACTCCTGCCTCCGACTGCTCGCCCACTGACACGCTCTTCAAGCAGACATCGAAGCAAATTATCCCAAAAAACTGCAAAAGCCAAAATACCTGTCCTGTTCCTTCTTAATCTTGTTTGCTTTGATTACACAAAATCATTGAAATCGCCACAAATGCGCCAGCACTGGGACCGACTCGAGTTGACGTCATGTTTACTTCTGTAAACACTGCAGTGTCTACGGCCACTAAAAAGATTGTATTTGACAAAAAAATCTGAATTGGACATCCCACCCTGCAGTGTGAAAGTAACCAAATTTGAGAACAAATTGAGCAGCAACGTATTCATAATATTTAATAATGATAATAATAATAATAATAATAATAATAAAATAGCCATTCAAACGCAATAAACTTTTATTTCTCATTAGTATTTTGTACCATTGAAATTGGAAGGTGAATTATTTTTGATTATCCCAAATAAATAACCCAGCCATCCATCCATCTTCTCCCGCTTAGAGAAGATGGATGGATGGCTGGGATAGGCTCAGTCAGTGGTGACTGAGCCTATCCCAGCTGCATTCAAGCAAAAGGCCGGTTACATCCTGGACAAGTCGCCACCTCATCACAGGGCCCAAATAAGTAACCAGAATTTAAATAAAATACACACTCAATCTCTGTTAGCAAAGGTTGTACTTCAATAAATATTGAGCACCTTGACGTGCAGTTTTTTCCATCCATCCATCCATTTTCTACCGCTTATTCCCTTCGGGGTCGTGGGGGGTGCTGGAGCCTATCTCAGCTACAATCGGGCGGAAGGCGGGGTACACCCTGGACAAGTCGCCACCTCATCGCAGGGCCAACACAGATAGACTGACAACATTCACACTCACATTCACACACTAGGGCCAATTTAGTGTTGCCTCAGCTGGAAAATATGTTGTGTGTTAAAGAGTCCACACTGGGATATTTGGCTGCGCAATCATCGATTTATGCCTAAGTTTTGTTACAAAGATTTTGGATGGGTGACAAGAGGATTCACTCTGTTTCTTTAAATCTGCTATTGACTAAGGCGCTCAGCTGCTGAGGGCAATGCACAGTGTGAACCCTGTTTGGAGACAAAGAAAACCAACACAATCGGACATGGCAATTTTTCGCTACCAGGAAAGTTACTGAGTTAATTTGAATTTATCGTTGCATTAATTGATTTATGTACTATGGACTCCAGGCCTAGTGTTGGGGGTGTCAAAAGGACTATTCTTTTTTCACTAATCCAGTAATTATTTAACTGTGGTACTATATTTGGAGTATTATTGTTGAAGTATGTGCATTGCATGGCCAAAAATATTAAATATACTTGTTAAATAAAACCTCTGCCTTGTTTTTAAAGAACACTCGGGCCTACTACACTACTGTATGTTAATGTTGGTGATTGTGGTGGAACTTGGAGAGTCAAGTGTTTTCTGAGGTGGTACTTGGTGGAAAAAGCTTGAGAACCACCGCACTAATGCATGTCTAGCTCTTCCCCTTTAAATACCTTACCGGAGAAGCACAAATCAGTAATTAGGTAACTCACAGCTTCACAATTGAGGCAGCGCGTTTCATTGGTCAGCGTTCCCTGGAAGATCTCGTGGACCCACGTCTGCTGCGTCTCCTTCCCGCCATCGCCTTCTCCTCCTCCGACCTCACTCCCTCCGGTGCTTCCACCACCTCCACCGTTCTGCACCAGCTTGCCGTTCTGCTGTCGCTCCTGGCTCTTCTCCTCCTGCAGCAGGTCGGCGATGGTGTTGAGGAGGTAGTTGAGGAACTCGTGGGCATCCTGCTGCATGTAGTTGTCAAACAGCTCTGTATGGAGAAGGTAAGAAACGTTGAGAGGACACCCCTGGCCAACGTAAGTGAATTGTCTGTGTGGCGCTGACCATTTTCCTTTCTCAGTCGTGAAATGAATTTCTTGGGAGGAATGACTCCGACTTTCTTCTTCTGCGTGGCAATGCTGTTGAACAAGTCGGCCAGGCAGGTGAGGAGCGACTCCTTGCGGCGGGGCTGCACCTGCGGCAAACGTAGCAAGAGTCAGAGAAGACAGCCTTACTGTATGCCCACTTTCTTCCCTTACCTTGTAGGCCAACACCTTCTCCCTGAACGGGCGACAAAAGTAGAGCGCCTGTAGCACCGAGTTACAGTAGCAGGTGTTGCCAAACTGCAAAACAAACAGAGAAGTCAAGTGGTTATGTTTGGAGAAAAAGGACATGACACTTCATAAAAAAACACCAGTGATACTAACATTGACTAATCCAAAGTAGTGCTCGTTAACTGGAAACTGTTCCGGTCCAATCTCCTTTTCCAAAGCAGAGGCATTGGCGCCCTATGGAAAGAGAAGATGTGCGATTTATTTAGAAGCATCAGAGATGGACGAGCGGTAGAAAAGGGATAGCATTCCAATGCTCACATTAAAATGGCTCATTATAGTGGATTGAAGTCAGCAGCTGTTACCGAGTCACACACAAGTGCTGCCATGCTCACATTTGCAAGTCATAAACGTCGTCATTCTGAGCAATGGCTGGCAAACAAAGGGAACAAACTTGCCAAGCTAATATTTAGCTTTGTCAAACCAGCGCTGAATGCGTCCTGTGTGGTCTCTTAACAAACCGTACAAACCCTTTCACTTATTCTCAAACTGGTGGAACGAGGCCTCCATCTAGTAGTACTCAGGAACACCAGACTTATTTTTTAAATTATGAAACAATTACACTTGGCTGCACAAAAGAATATTGGTTAGCACAATCCGGCATTCGAATCCCTGTTGAAACATTTTTGTGTGTGGTCGTGCTGCATGATTCTGCAAAAAATGTAAATGACTTTCTTGCTAAGAATTGAGTTGACAATTCTCTGGGAGATTTTTTTTCACACACACGGACACACACCCACCCTGCAAAGTCATAAGGTGATATAGTTTTAAAATAAATTGGCACCGTTTTTGTAATACTGGTATCATTATTATTATTAGACTCTTCATTGTCTTGGGGCGGTATTGCTCGGTTGGTAGAGTGGCCGTGCCAGCAACTTGAGAGTTCCAGGTTCGATCCTCGCATCTGCCATCCTAGTCACTGCCGTTGTGTCCTTGGGCAAGATACTTTACCCACCTGCTCCCAGTGCCACCCACACTGGTTTAAAAATGTAACTTAGATATTGGGTTTCACAATGTAAAGCGCTTTGAGTCACTAGAGAAAAGCGCTATATAAATATAATTCAATTCACTTCAATTGTTCTGCATAAAAGAAAAACTCCCGTCGGGATTTCTGACATTCTTCCTGGGAAGTCCCAAATGGTTAGTTTTTATTTCATCTAAATTTACACGAAGACAAAATATCCTTTTTTTTTTTATAAAGCTAACTTACTCATTCCACAAAACAAGCATGCACATAACAAAGAGAAGTAAAAAGAAAAGACAATTATTGTGATCGCTTCTTCCAGAAGTTGTTGAAAGATACCCAAGAACCAACCGACTCTGACCAGTACGGCGCAACATGAGTACTTGAGCAACATAAGCATTTAGACTTTGGTCTTATTTAGAAATTAGATTGCATATTAGTGCTAACCGAGATAGCATTGAATCAGGGATGTCCAAAGTGCAACCCACAGCTAATTTGTAACGGCCTATGTAGTAACATTCTAAAAAATAACATCAAAAAAACAAAAAAAGGTGAAATAAAAGAGCAAACGGGTCAAATGTAATGAGAAAAAGTTGTTATGGTGACGCTGATATAACAAAGCTGCCATGCAGGCTGTTTGTTTCTTTAAAACTGTCATTGCTCAAAAAATAATAATAAATCAAAATCAATGGTGGTATGAATTATTGACCAATTTAAGACTCCAGTGATGTCACATCAAATATTCTACTTTGAAAAATGTGGGGGATAATATTGCATATTTGTTTTGTGTTTGCCATATAACAAACACAGTTTTGTTTGATAAAAAGAGCATACAACAAAACAAAAAACCATAACAAATAATAAAAACTTAAAATCAAACGGTTAGATCTGAGGTTGATCTGGAGACTAATGCGTTGAAAGTTTAAAAAAAAAAAAATATGACCTATTTTTAACACTTTTTTGAGTGGCCCTTTTGGATTCCAATAATTTAAATGGGATTTTTTAAGTGTAATAATATTGAATTAAAGTGAATTGTGTTATTGACCTATTTAAGGCTCCACTAATTTCACATAAAATATTCCACAATTGCATTTTGTGTTATTGTCATTAAACAGGGTTTTCGTTGATAAAGGGCATGACGCATGCATATATACACAGGACAGGCCAAAATGTTGAACACACCTTCTCATTCATTGCGTGTTCTTTATTTTCATGACTATTTACAGTGTAGATTGTCACTGAAGGCATCAAAACTATGAATGAAAGGTGAAATAACTGAAAACATGTTTTATATTCTATTTTTTTTTTTCAAAATAGCCACCTTTGGCTGTGATTACTGTGTTGCACACTCTTGGCATTCTCTAGATTTTTTTAATTTCTTGTGCGGCCCGGTACCAATCGATCCACGGACCGGTACCGGGCCGCAGCCCTGTGGTTGGGGACCACTGCTCCAGATGAGCTTCAAGAGCTCGTCACCTGAAATGGTTTTCACTTCACAGGTGTCATAGTTTTGATGCCTTTAGTGACAATATACAATGTAAATAGGCATGAAAATAAAGAAGCCGCATTGAAATGAGAAGGTGTGTCCAAACTCTTGGCCTGTACTGTGTGTATATGTGTATGTGTATATATATATATATATATATATATATATATATATATATATATATATATATATATATATATGTATACGTACACATATGTATATACAGACACATACACACACACACATATACTGTATACACATTCGTATGTATGTATATATATATATATATTTATATATTAGGGCTGTGAATCTTTGGGTGTCCCACGATTCGATTCAATATCGATTCTTGGGGTCACGATTCGATTCAAAATCGATTTTTTTTCAATTCAACACGATTCTCGATTCAAAAACAATATTTTCCCGATTCAAAACGATTCTCTAATCATTCAATACATAGGATTTCATCAGGATCTACCCCAGTCTGCTAACATGCAAGCAGAGTAGTAGATTTTTGTAAAACACTTTTATAATTGTAAAGGACAATGTTTTATCAACTGATTGCAATAATGTAAATTTGTTTTAACTATTAAATGAACCAAAAATATGACTTATTTTATTTTTGTATTAATATTAATATTGGACACAGTGTGTTGTCAAGCTTATGAGATGCGATGCAAGTGTAAGCCACTGTGACACTATTCTTTTTTTTATTTTTATATATATATATATATATAAATGTCTAATGATAATGTCAATGAGGGATTTTTAATCACTGTTATGTTGAAATTGTAACTAATATTGATACTGTTGTTGATAATATTCATTTTTGTTTCACTACTTTTGGTTTGTTCTGTGTCGTGTTTGTGTCTCCTCTCAATTGCTCTGTTTATTGCAGTTCTGAGTGTTGCTGGGTCGGGTTTGGTTTTGGAATTGGATTGCATTGTTATGGTAATGCTGTGTATTGTTTTGTTGGATTGATTAATGAAAAAAATAAAAATTACAAATAAAAATAATAATAGCTAAAAAAAAAATCGATTTTATAAAAATGAGAATCGATTCTGAATCGCACTACATGAGAATCGCGATTCGAATTCGAATCTATTTTTTCCCACAACCCTAATATATACACACATCACACATTAAGAGTGTGATGTGTGACTAAAACGGCCTTCTTTCATCTCCGTAATATCGCTAAAATTTGTTCGTTCTATCTAATTCGAACATTCATGCGTTCGTTACGTCTCGTCTCGACTACTGTAACGTATTATTTTCGGGTCTCCCTATGTCTAGCATTAAAAGATTACAATTGGTACAAAATGCGGCTGCTAGACTTTTGACAAGAACAAGAAAGTTTGATCACATTACGCCTATATTGGCTCACCTGCACTGGCTTCCTGTGCACTTAAGATGTGACTTTAAGGTTTTACTACTTACGTATAAAATACTACACGGTCTAGCTCCGTCCTATCTTGTCGATTGTATTGTACCATATGTCCCGGCAAGAAATCTGCGTTCAAAGAACTCCGGCTTATTAGTGATTCCCAGAGCCCAAAAAAAGTCTGCGGGCTATAGAGTGGTTTCTATTCGGGCTCCAGTACTATGGAATGCCCTCCCGGTAACAGTTAGAGTAGCTACCTCAGTAGAAGCATTTAAGTCCCATCTTAAAACTCATTTGTATACTCTAGCCTTTAAATAGACCCCCCTTTTAGACCAGTTGATCTGCCGTTTCTTTTCTTTTCTCCTCTGCTCCCCTCTCCCTTGTGGAGGGGGGGGGGGGGCACAGGTCCGGTGGCCATGGATGAAGTGCTGGCTGTCCAGAGTCGGGACCCGGGGTGGACCGCTCGCCTGTGCATCGGCTGGGAACATCTCTGCGCTGCTGACTCGTCTCGCTCGGGATGGTGTCCTGCTGGCCCACTATGGACTGGACTCTTACTATTATGTTGGATCCACTATGGACTGGACTCTCACAATATTATGTCAGACCCACTCGACATCCATTGCATTCGGTCTCCCCTAGAGGGGGGGGGGGGGGGGGGGGTGTACCCACATATGCGGTCCTCTCTAAAGTTTCTCATAGTCATTCACATCGACGTCCCACTGGGGTGAGTTTTTCCTTGCCCTTATGTGGGCTTTGTACCGAGGATGTCGTTGTGGCTTGTGCAGCCCTTTGAGACACTTGTGATTTAGGGCTATATAAATAAACATTGATTGATTGATTGATACACACACACACACACACACACAGTAAGTCTAAATACATATTATTGGTTTTGAAAATGAGTAATATCAAAATGGCCCTCCGCCCGAATGCAGCTGAGATAGGCTCCAGCACCTCCCGTGACCCCGTAAGGGACAAGTGGTAGAACATGGATGGATGGATGGATGGCCCTCAGTGGGAAAAGCTTGGACACACCTGCTCTAAAATGGTCTATTGGTGTGAATGTGAATGTGCCCTGTGATTGGCTACTAGCTCACCTCATAAACTCACAGGACAATTATCTCCACCAGCTAAATTGTGATTTCAAGTGGAAGCAACATAGTTGCATAGTATTTCCAACGTGATGATTGTGTGTAAAAAGTTAATCTTCAAGCCTTCGTGAAGGAAGGGAAGAATGTGAGCCACATGAACCTTGACATCTCCATAAAAACACATGTTGATCACCTATATTCGAAAACATCTATCCCAGCCTTCATGTGTAAACAGTGGCTTCCATCAGGAGGACAACATCCCATGACACTGACAGGAAGTGCTAATGATGTCACCAGGCTAGTGCAGAACTGTATTTCGCTAGTGGTGAACAATGCAGCCAGTAGCAAAGCCTAGAACATTCCTTTTCTGATCAGAGAACTTTAGCCCAATCCCAATATAGCAGTTAGCAAGTGTAGCTAACTGAGGCTCTCGCATCAACAAACTACCAGTACACAATGAATAAAGTGTCAAACAAAGTGAGCTTAAGTAAACGACTCCACCTGTTGTTACACAATATAATGTATCAATCTATTGAAAACACACAACTTTGTACAACCTTTCACTGGGGGTTATAACCATGTATGTGTGTGGTTAGCGAGCTAGCTAGCTAGCACAGCAGTTAGCTAATTCGTGTTAGCTCACGTACGAGCAGCAGCGAGGAATTAGCGAAGATGCAGGCTCACCATCGTACAAATCGAGGCGATCTTTCGGACTGTCATCAGTATTTCCATCCGTGCGCCGCCATGTTGGACCAAACCCCAATGTTGAAATTGTCAGAGCCGATGCGGCTGCTGCAGAGTTCCGGCAGAGCCTTCCTTAGCTCACCCTGTTTACTACTGTTGTCAAGCACAAAGAGGGGCGCGCCTCATTTCCGGTTACGACATTATGTTTTGTTGTTTTAATAAATCACAGTCGTACAGCTAGACTCTTTTTTTTGTATATTTATATTATCTTCCACTCCAATCCACAATATATAAGTGGCTTTCACACACCTAAATATGCATTTGTTCAAAATGGGTAACATTTTATTTTGTAGGTAACATCACAAAATGTATTTACCGTTTGTGATGTTTCCGCCTAACTTTATACTTACTACTGGTCCTGTGTGGGTGACGAGTATATGAAGTTGTCAACCCTCTGGTTTGATTCATCATATAGGGATTGGAATAAAGGGCGGTGCCTAAATTATTTTATGGTCAATTTCTTTATAATTTCCTCATTTATTGAACAGAAAGAAACATACATCATACTATAGCTCAATAACGCATTATATTGGTGAGTAAATGCAAAGATTAGGGAGTTTTAAAACAAACACCGCCCAGTTGAGTTGTGGTTGTAGTATAGTATAGCACAGGGGTCGGGAACCTTTTTGGCTGAGAGAGCCATGAAAGCCAAATATTTCAAAATGTATTTCCGTGAGAGCCGTCTCATATTTTTTAACAATGAATACAACTAAATGCGTGAATTTTTAAGTAAGAACAACATTTTTAGAGTATAATGAGTCTCTTATTATTTTTAATAACAATGTTGTTCTGAAGCTAACCAATAATAAATGAAATACTTCTTACCATTAATGCGACTTCTGGTGCTGTATGGTTTTGCTGATGATTTTGTAGTCTGGTTGATACATGGTTATTTTTAACACTGTGATTACCAGCGAAATTATTCATTACTTATCGTGTTATAGCAGTGTCAGCTAAGATTGATCTGAGAGCCAGATATGCAGTCATCAAAAGAGCCACATCTGGCTCTAGAGCCATAGGTTCCCTACCCCTGATATAGCATGTATTCAAGTCATAATGTTATTATAGTCATACTTGCCAACCTTGAGACCTCCGATTTCGGGAGGTGGGGTTGGGGGTGGGGGGGTGGGGTGGGGGCGTGGTTAAGAGGGGAGGAGTATATTGACAGCTAGAATTCACCATTCTACATCCTGAAAATATGCAAACAAAACTGTGTTTAAATTGATACTTCAAGCTTGCATAAATAAATATTAAGGAATATAACATAACTTGGCTTCTGAGAGCTTCAAAATGTAATGAATAAAATGCTAAAGTTGTTGATAAAAAAGCAATTATTTTAATAATTAAATATGGTCATTTTAAATGAATTATTATGATCATTTAAAATTAATTATTTCAAATATGTTTATTTTAATGTATAATTCTATGGCTGGGTGTAATAAGGAGTCAGAAAAAATACAAATAAAAATACAATTAATTTTGATGTTTTTAGCAAAATATAGTAAAAATTTATTTAGTTTTTTTTTTTTTTTAACTATTAGATATATTTATTTTTAGGTAAGATAAACATAATAATACAATTTATCTCTAGTCTGGATGATTTAGTTCTTGTCACCCTGTTGTCCTCCCGTCGTGAAAAAAGGCTGTCCTCACTCAGGTCGCATGGAGCTGGAGGGGGCGTGGCCTCCAGCTCCGGCTGAAAATCGGGAGATTTTCGGGAGAATATTTGTCCAGGGAGATTTTCGGGAAAGGCCTGAATTTCGGGAGTCTCCCGGAAAATTCGGGAGGTGTGGCAAGTATGATTATAGTTGGGATGTAAATTGTGTCTTAAACAATTGGTGCTTTGTTTTAAAGATGTGCTATTTGGTTTTACACTGTATGAAAAAAGGAATTTTACCTTTGCAACCTCATTATACTATTGGCTACGTACATTTTATATTCATAAATGTAAGTTTCTCAATACCCGACCTGTTTTTTGTGCCTTTATGAAAAAAAAGAATTAGAACTCTAACGCTCTCTACCTACAACCAAAAAGCTGTGAAAACTATGATGCTGTGTGCCAAATTTGGATTATTTACGGAACTTGTGTGAGCCTATGGCTTTAACACTTTGTTACATATATATATTCTGCATTCCATTGAGTTGACTTTACAACCCCCTGGCGCTGTTTTGTACTGTTTCTGTATTGTTTTTGTTTATTATTTCTTGATTGTATCTTCATATTATAAATAAAGGTTTATAAAATAAAATACAAATTAAAAAATTTAAATTAGAATTAAAATTGTGTCTTAAATACTCAAACACGATTCATTGTTTCGAATGTTGTTTATTATGTATACTGCATACTAATAACTTTAGTAAGTAAGTTATTTAAAAGTCCCCAGTTTGTGTATGTGTGCGCGCGTGCGTGTGTACGCGCGTGCGCCCTTGTGTTTTATCAGAGGACGGGAATACGTTTGCCTCCTCCTCTTTTCTCCTTCCTCACTGCGCTCACTTACAGACACCTCACACTGGAGCCTTTTTGCTTCTTGTTAGTGCAGAACAATGTGGTTTTTTTTTGTTTTTTTACAGTGCATGCAAAGTCAATGGATGCATTTTAAAGCGCAGATGAGTTTTCAGCTGCAGGGACATATGGGAATACTGGAGTAAAAAGTTGCAAGGAAGAAGAAGAGGAGGAAGAGGAGAGCTCTGCGGCTGGTTTCTTTCCCACACGGAGGTGGAGGTCCGAGGGTGGAGGAAGGGGAAGCTCGATGCGGCTGACCGGATCAGGGGACCCTGCTGCACCGGGAGCCATGAGCAGCAGCGGGTCCGCTAACTTTCTGCTGGTGCCCATCCCGGAGTACCCCCTGCTGGACTGCGTGCCCAACAAGACGGTGAAGATTGTGGTGCTGGGAGCCAGCAACGTCGGCAAAACTGGTAATGGAGCTGCAGGCTGGATGTTAGCAAAAATGTAATCCCCGACACTTTTAAGATGGGCTGAAGTAGAGGATGAAATGAATCCCTTGCAGAAAGGATTATCAGTACAGTTGCATCACAGTTGCATCTTGTTTTATGCTTTTTTTGTGTTGGAGTTTGCAACACTGCAGTGAATCATTGCCCCACTTCAGACTTTGGCCCTGTTTGTTTTTGAGACGTCTCCCAAAAGTGTTCCAAAATACAAATTGTCGACTAGAAGTGAAATTCCGTGCAACTCCGCTAACTGCAAATATTCTAATGTAGGACCCTCTTTTACAGCTCTCATCGTCAGGTTCCTCACAAAGCGCTTCATCGGCGACTATGAAGCCAACACCGGTAAGCGAGCCCTTTTCATCCTGCCTTTCAAGCCCTCTCTGCACGCCCTCGCCAAAAAACTATTGATCCGGCCCTGCGTTCATTCACCCAGGAGCGCTCTACTCCAGAAAGGTCACACTGGACGGAGAGGAAGTGTCGCTTCAAATCCAGGACACACCCTGCGTGGCCCTGCAGGTATGGCGTGTCCCCATCTCATACCGTGTTGTATTTGTTTGTGGAAAGTAACTCTTCTCCTCCTGTACGCTCCCCGAATGTGTTGCAGCGTGTGCATTGTCATGAATATAAGACCACCGCCTCTCACTGGTCACCAGTATCTTAAAATTTGCATCTTAACTCATCCGGTCTCGTTTGCTGAAGGTGTGTTTACACTTGTCATGTTTAGTTTAGTTCAAAGTAGTGTTGGGCATCGTTTGAATTTGAACGCTTCCAATTCCAATTTATTGGTTCCCAACGATTCCGTTTCCAAAATAGGCATGGTCATCCTAAAAGTTTGCATGAACCCTCCTTTGCACGATACATCAGCATTTTTTTTTTACACATTTTTGAGCGCTTCCGAAGCATATTATTGTCATTAGACCTGCTGCTGCTTTTTCCTTGGCGGCAGCTATTTCTTCTTTGTTAAGTAAAAGTTAAAGTTAAAGTACCAATGATTGTCACACACACACTAGGTGTGGTGAAATTATTCTCTGCATTTGACCCATCACCCTTGATCACCCCCTGGGAGGTGAGGGGAGCAGTGGGCAGCAGCGATGGGCAGCAGCGGTGGCCGCACCCGGGAATCATTTTTGGTGATTTAACCCCCAATTCCAACCCTTGATGCTGAGTGCCAAGCAGGGAGGTAATGGGTCCCATTTTTATAGTGTTTGGTATGACTCGGCCGGGGTTTGAACTCACAACCTACCGATCTCAGGGCGGACGACACTCTAACCACTAGTTGGTGGCAACAATTTTTTCTTTGTTGTTTAGCGGCTATTTCTTCTTCGCTGGCAGTGGCCAGTTCTTCTTCTTTGGTGGCAGCTATTTCTTCTTCGTTGGCGGCAACTATTTTTTCTTTGTTTTTCAGCGACTATTTCTTCTTTGTTGGCGGCGGCTATTTCTTCTTCTTTGGTGGCAACTATTTTTTCTTCTTTGGTGGCAACTATTTTTTCTTCGTTGTTTAGCAACTATTTATTTTTTCGTTGTCAGTGGCCAGTTCTTCTTCTTTGGTGGCAGCTATTTCTTCTTCATTGGAGGCAATTATTTTTTCTTTGTTGTTCAGTAACTATTTATTCTTTGTTGTGCAGCGGCCATTTCGGCTTCGTTGGCTATTTTTTCTTTCTCGGTGGCAGCTATTTCTTCTTCGTTGGTGGTGGCTATTTCTTCTTTGTTGTTCAGCAGCTATTTCTTCTTCGTTGTGCGGTGGCTAGTTATTCTTTGTTGGCGGAGCGATTTCTTCATCCGTGTTTAGCGGCTCTTTTTTTCATTGTTCGGCAACTATTCTTTGTTTTATTGGTGGAGGCTTTTTTCTCTTCGTTTGCTTTTTGTTGCAGGCGGATATTTTTTCTTTGTTGTACGGCGGGTTTTCTTTTTTTTGTTGTTGGTGATGGCTGCTTCTTCTTCTTCCTTGTTCAACAACTACTTTTTCTTCATTAGTCGTGGCTATTTCTTCTTCAGTGTTTGGTGGCTATTTCTTTTTTTGTTGGCTTTTTCTTCTTCGTTGTTCAAAAGCTATTTCTTCTTTGTTCGTAGCGACTATTTCTTTGTTTGTAGGAAGTTATTCTTTGGTTTGTTGGCTGCGGCTTTTTCTTCTTTGTTTTTCGGAGGCTATTTCTTCTTTGTTTATTCTTTTTCATTGTTCGGCAGCTATTCTTTTTTGTTAGTAGCGGCTATTTTTTTTCCCGTTGGCAACAAGTTATTTTTTGTTTGTGGTGGCTGTTCCTTCCTAGTTGGTGGCGGCAATTTCTTTATTGTTTTTCATAAAGCTATTTTTTCTGGGAGGGCTTAAAAACTAAGAATCAAAATTAAAAACATTGAACAAATCTCTGAGAATTGGATTGTTAGCCCCGATTCCCATCATTGCTTGATATTTAAATCCCAAGCCTGGTTAAAAGAAATCTTAACGATTGCTCCACAGGTGTATTTCGTTTGATCAAGTCTGCAATAAAAATAATACTGAACTGTACAGTACACTTTCAAATAGTGAGACCACAAGTCCATCAGAGTAAATGCAGTAAATGTTGGTTTGCATGTATGCAACTTTAAACCCTGAATATAAGACGACACACCATTTTTGCCAACAGTGTGATCACACTTATATTGGGTATACAAATGTATAATAGATTTGTGTCAAGTGTGTAACTCTTGAAGGCAACACGCAGAGACAGCCTGTTTGGTTTGCATGCAGGGGCATAGGAACCGGCAGTCGACATGGGGGACATGTCCCCCACAATATTGGAGAACGATGCATTTGTCCCACCCAAAAATTATACCACGGAAGTATATGTGCTTTTAATTTGAATCAGCATCCTGTGAATTCCCTCACCAGCTCTGAATGCAAGGATGGGAGAGAGTGAAAGACAGAGTGCAGGCTCAGGCTGAGAGGACTGCACTGTCAAGCAGACGGTCTGTTGAGAACGTTGCCAATTTCATAGGGGCCCGAGCACCCACGTGGGATTGATGGCAACTTTCAATCTTTAAAATAATTTTTGAAAAATTAATCTTGTTGTAATCAATTTTGTGGCGAGTTTGGTCCGTTTTACAAGATAATAAAGCCACAAATAATATGGGATATTAACTTCGCTGAAAGTCTTTTTTTTTAAATACACACACACCGAGCACCCACTGGCAGAAATGTAGATCGGCGCCAATGGTTGCCATTGCATGTTTATAACATCTTGCTGTTTATTTATATTCATATTGAGAAACCACGTCTTTTGAGTTAAGTCATCTTAATTATTATTAAATGTTAACTTTGTCAGTGTTCTCAAGTAACGTAAATACTCGTTTTTGTCATAACCTTCCAGATGGCAAAATACCATTATTTAAAAAAAAAAAAGCAATGGAACAGCAGGAAAACTTACTCTGTTTTTTAAAAAAAGAGTAACGGCAGTGTGAGTAACGTTTACATTACAACACAAAGACAACGCCTAATTGTACTCGACCATTTATCAACAGGTATGACATTAGATATACTGTATGTGCAATTATGTCTTCAGTACAATAATAGTAAATGGAGTAGTGAGACAGTTGAAGTACTGAGGTAGCTCAGGTAAGGTCATCAATGAGTGATATATACAGTATATATGTTTTTATATATGTATATATATATGTATGTATATATATATATTTTATATATATATATATATATATATATATATATATATATATATATATATATATATATATATATATATATATATATATATAATTTATATATATATGCCTGTTTTTTTTCTTTTAGTTTGTAAGGGAAATATTTCAAAATCTTATCTTTGATTTTAATAAGAAAGGAAAACAGTCAAGTTGATATTTTTAAGATACATTTCTTTTCTTATAATAATTGATTGGTTGGTTGAGTTTAGTAACTTTAGTTTATTTCGAACTTGAACACACTTACAGTATAATACATCACACCATTTCATATAATTTCTCTTTACATCATGTCCGAAAAGGAGTAGGAAGAAGCAAAGCTTATTTAATCCTATAACCCTTTCCCAGTTCAGAGCGTTTACAAATACATATGTTCATTTACTGACTTCTTTTTGTAACACAATTACATCAGTGAATGATTAATACAGCAGTTCTTGGAATAGACAATTAAGTCAGTCATGATAAACATACTGAGATGAAGAATATCACATTTTCAATAAGGTTGAAATTGTTTCTCATAATTCTTCTTCTTTGTACTTTGTAAGCACTATTAATTTGAACAACCTCTTAAACTGGATCATATCAGTACATTGTTTAACATAATCCATCCATAATTTAATTCCACATAGTGATATGCTAAAAGTTTTAAGTGTTGTACGAGCATACAAATGTTTTAAGTTATATTTTCCTTTAAGGTTATATTTCTCCTCTTTAGTTGAGAATAATTGTTGTACATTCTTGGGTAGCAGGTTATAGTTTGCTTTGTGCATAATCTTAGCTGTTTGCAATATTACCAAATTGTTGACTTTCAGTATTTTTGATTCAATAAATAAAGGGTTTGTATGTTCTCTATATCCAAAATTATGTATCAGTCTAATTGATATTTTTTGTAACACAGTTAATGAATGAAGTGCACATTTGTAGTTGTTTCCCCATATCTACACAATAACTCAAATATGGTCACTTAATTATTTAATTATGTCTACAGTACTATAGGGTTTGGGTTAAGTTTTGAGTTTAATGCTGATACAGTAGATTACTATATTTAATGTTATCTGTTGTGAATAGAGTATGTTAATACCATGCAGGAACATCATGGGCTTGAGGCAGGGAGTCAAAAGGCATGGGGAAACAGGAGCAAAAAAGAGTAACATACTGTATAACAGTGGATATTGTCACGTTCAAACACTGAGGACATCTATTAAACAAGACAAAAGGCAAGGAATCAAACAGACAGAATTCAATTTGGACTCAATATTGAGGAGAGACATGGCCACTGCACTCTCTGTACAGTCCTGCACCACGCTCTGACGAAGAAGGTTTTCGTCTCCTCTTTATTACAATATTCAATGTTCACGCACCAACACATGTCTCAGCAGGAATGGGGAGTATGTAAAACAGTCATTGTTTTCGGTCGCTTTGAAGACCAAGAAGTGGGATTTCTCGGGCTTGGGCTCTTCCTGGATCCAGCTGGGGCAGGTGTTGGAGGACAATGGATAACCCCTCCCGTCTCCTGACCACAGTTGCTTCAAAAGGGCAGCGGGTCGTAAATAGCGTTGACTTCAAAGAGAGTTCGTTTAACACTTCAAAGAGAGTTCCTCTGGAAGTTGAGCAGATCCTGCCATCTGTCCGTGTTGAAATCACAGTGGAGTTTTACGAGCCTTCTTCCTCTTGTTAGGCCTCGAAAGACAGCATTCATAATACAACGTTTCTTTTGTGATAACTTACAAACAATTATTCCAACAGATATTTCACAAAAGTTCACAAAAAAGTGGAAAATTGTGTTCAATGGCAAGTGTTTGACATTGTGACTTTTGCCACACCCAAAAGTTCTGTCAGACAAAACTTTTAAGTTGTACAAGAACGTTCCATGGCTTCAATATGATGCCGTACAAAAGGGAGTTTTGTGTTTTTATTGCAGGGCAATTAACCTGGACAAACTCACACTATCGTCTGTAAAGTCAGAGCCCACCTTTATCACTTCTGGATTTAGAAATATAAAAAAAAGCTGTCGAAAAATTTAAAGCACGCAAAATAGTCATAGACTTTGGCATGCTGTCTCTGTGACTGCACAAGAAAATCCCTCTATAATTGCACAGTTGTTCAGTGCTTTGGCAAATCAACAAGCAGACAACAGGCACTGCCTGGGGAAAATTGTGTACGTGAATGTGATTGTGTATGTGATGGTGTATGCATGGGTGTTGAACCCGTTTGTATAAACCCTTTAGATATCAATCAATCAATCAATCAATCAATCAATCAATCAATGTTTATTTATATAGCCCTAAATCACAAGTGTCTCAAAGGGCTGCACAAGCCACAACGACATCCTGGATGTCGAGTGGGTCTGACATAGTATTGTGAAAGTCCAGTCCATAGTGGATCTAACATATTAGTGAAAGTCCAGTCCATAGTGGGGCCAGCAGGAAACCATCCCGAGCAGAGACGGGTCAGCAGCGCAGACATGTCCCCAACCGATGCACAGGCAAATATAAGACATTGTTTCTGGGGTGAAATACCATTATACTGTACATTCAGGTCAATATGGTATGTTTCTAACAAATACACCACATGGTGGCGCTGTTATTAAACCTAAATAGGTCGTGAGTTCAAACTCCTGTCGAGTCATACCAAAGACTAAAAAAATGGGACCCATTACCTCCCTGCTTGGCACTCAGCATCAAGGGTTGGAATTGGGGGTTAAATCACCAAAAATGATTCCCGGGCGTGGCCACTGCTGCTGCTCACTGCTCCCCTCACCTCCCAGGGGGTGATCAAGGGTGATGGGTCAAATGCAGAGGATAATTTCACCACACCAAGAGTGTGTGTGACAATCATTGGTACTTCAACTTTTAAATAGTTTAATTACCCCTTAAGTGGTATTGACTTGCAATTTCCCCTCCAGCTCCATGCTTTCTGGTGTATCTTTAGCAGACTGACAAGCACATCTGTGTAAAATGTATGCAAGATTGGTTAAAAACGATGTTAAGAAAAATGGGACTTCTCAACTCATTGTCCATAAATATTTGAGCATACCAACAACATTATTTCTACCCCAGTAACATCGTTTACTTTCACAGCTTTTGGACTTTTATCTGAGCTGAGGAATGTGTGTGAAGTCCCAGGAAGTGGTGTTAGGATGGTGGCCATTCGGCTTAATGAGTGCGACGTGACAAATGGCTCGTCTGTTTACAAAGTGAGGCTGGTCGAGATGCTCATTTCCTACTCTGGGGAACACAATAAAGGCTCAGGAAGTCCCTCATGGGGTCCAACTCCTTGAGATTAGACCTATGTGATAGTGTTCTCTTGGACTTGGTGGTGGTTTAGATCTCGCAGCCAAATCGATGTCTGAGTTCTGTCTGTGTGCAGGACGATGCTGAAGGCCTCTACTGCCAGGAGCAGATCAACAGGTCAGTGAATCGCGGCATGTTTTCACGTGTCTATCATGTTATTGACACGTTTCAAAAATTTCAGGTCCATCTACTGGGCCGACGGCTACGTGCTGGTCTTCTCCATCACCGACCACAGCAGCTATCGCACCATCCAGCCTCTGTACCAGCACGTCAGACGCATCCACCCGTCTGGAAACATTCCTGTCATGCTGGTCAGTGGAGTCACGTCACTATTTTGAGAAGTGCTCGGATGAGTTTGGAGTGGAACACCCGAGCACTAGTATGTGCTAGAATAGATATTAGCAACCTCTGACCTCATAAATACCCTCAGGGTTCGTACGGGTGCTAAGAAACCTTAAAAATGCTTGGATTTTAATGTTGTGTTTTCAAGGTTTGAAAAATGTTTGAATTTTGGGTGAAGTGCTTGTAAATGCTTGGAAATGTTCATCATATTTCTCGGCAGTCTGACACAATAGGTTAATTATAAAATGGAAAAAAAATGAAATAAGTTTCCTTAAAAATGAAAGCTACACGCTTGATCTGTTGGCTTTGCACGAGCCTTTACATTAGGTTGTTGTCAGACGTATATACGGCTCTGTGTCGCCCCCAAGAGGACAGTGGTGCATCGGTCCATCATCAGGTTGTCGTTTTAATGAACATTGGATGGAAAATGACAAATACAAACTTTGGATAAAACGTGGACCAAATCCACGTGTAGCCTGCTGCAAAAAGGAAATCCAACGTGGTTCGATGTAGTTTTTGCTCCATTATTTTGGTTGTCTACTTCAGTGTTTTTCAACCACTGTACCGCGGCACACTAGTGTGCCGTGGGATACAGTCTGGTGTGCCGTGGGAGATGCCATTTCACCTAATTGGGTTAAAAAATATTTTTTGCAAACCAGTAATTATAATCCACAAATAATGTGCCGTTGTTGAGTGTCTGTGCTGTCTAGAGCGCGGCAGAGTAACCGCGTTATACTCTTCCATATCAGTAGGTGGCAGCAGGTAGTTAATTGCTTTATGGATGTCTGGAACATGGTTTGTCATGATCACAATATACAGCCGACAGCGGGAGGCACGGTGCAGGTAAAAAAGGTATCTAATACTTAAACCAAAAATAAACAAAAGGCGAGTGCAGCTTAGAAAAGGCATTGAAGCTACGCAAAACGAAACTAAAACTCAACTGGCTGCAAAGTACACCAAAACAGAATGCTGGACGACAGCAAAGACTTACAGTGTGTGGAGCAGCAGACGGCGTCCATAAAGTACATGACATGACAATCAACAACAAAATAGGAGCGCAAGACAAGAACTAAAACACTACACACAGGAAAACACTGAAAAACTCAAAATAAGTCACGACGTGATGTGACAGTTCATGACAGTACACCTACTTTGAGACAAGCTATAGTAATGCATGCTTGGTTATGGTTTGAATTTATATCCAACAATTGCGAGAACGACTTTTTACTGTCAATACCGGCTGCTGAGTTTCATTTTTTAAATGTTTTCTGCTAGTGCTGTGCCTCTGGATTTTTTCAATGAAAAAAATGTGCCTTGGCTCAAAAAAGGTTGAAAAACACTGGTCTATTTAACTTGTGTGAATCAATCCGTGCTGTTCGTCATTGAGTGCTGTCAGTAAGAAAAAGAACAATACATTTGAAAAACAACACAAATGGAGACACGTTTGCAAACACCAATGTCATTGAATAGTCTACAGCAGGGGTCCCCAAACTTTTTGACTCGGGGGCCGCATTGGGTTAAAACAATCAATTTGGCCGGGGGGCCAGGCTGTATATATGTATATATATAGGTATATATATATATATATATATATATATATATATATATATATATATATATATATATATATATATATATATATATATATATATATATATATATACATATATATATATATATATATATATATATATATACATATATATATATATATATATATATATATATATATATATATATATATATATATATATGTATATATACATTGTCTTTATAATCCGTTTTGTCATTTAATATCAATTAACATTGATGTTCATCAACATTTAACATTGTCACGTTATCGATGGGAAAATTCATTTTTAGACAATATGATATGTCTGAGCGGCTAGGAGACACCGAGAGTAACAAGCGGTAGAAAATGGATTAGAAAGAAAAGATTTAAAAAAATAAAATAAAATAAAATTAAAAATAAATAAAAATATTTTTAACTTGGAACTTCCCGCGGGCCGTAGTTTGGGGACCCCTGGTCTACAGAAACACTTCTTCATTTTCTATGCCCCATTCAGTTAATGATAACTGCTGGTTCAATGTTTGGCTTAGGTTTTAGCAGATTTTCCGTATTTTTCCTACAGACAGCATTTGGTGACCTCAAACAACAAGGCTATGGATTGATTCACACTGGTTTTCGCCTTTTGAAGGGTACTGGAAAAACTGGAAAATTGATCTTGAAAGTCCTCAAAAAGTGCTTGAATTTGGCCTTGAAAAAGGTGTACGAACCCTGTACCCTGGAATTCCCACAGACACACTCCCAAATGTGGCATGGCGTCTCAGTACCTCTGTCAACATAATGTGTGTCCTCGTCGACCGTTTGCTAATCCCGCTAATCTGAGCTAGGTGTGTAATCTACCGCAGATAGGCAACAAGAGCGACCTGCTGAGAGCCCGACAAGTGCCGGCGGATGAAGGCGAGACGTTGGCGTCCTCTCTAGGTGAGACCTGACACTTCTACAGTTAAAACAAAAAGTCACATGCGTCTCTTGCATACCTCACAAGATGAGGCTGCAAGATGTTCCGATCACCTTTGAGGATTGAAACCATCTGGGGGCCGAGTCTAAATATCTAACAGCACCATCTGCAGTCATGTGGAAAAATGAGGGCCCCCGTCAACTGTAAATGGTATTTGTCACGCTCCCTATGGGTTGTGCTCAAACTGCTCTGTAAAACCATACATCTTCAAAGTTTCAGTATCATTAGACAAATGCTCACTGACATATGGACAATTGCTGAATTTGCAAAGACATTTTGTTGGATGGCGGCCATGTTTTTCAACCAATCTTGCATAGACATTTCACAAGTGCCCGTCGAAAAGGTGTGTGCCAAATTTTGGCGGTAATTCATATCAGCAATCCAACGTTACTGTAGGTGTTTTGTATAGCCCAGCCATCCATCCATCTTCTTCCGCTTATCCGAGGTTGGGTCGCGGGGGCAGCAGCCTAAGCAGGGAAGCCCAGACTTCCCTCTCCCCAGCCACTTCGTCCAGCTCCTCCCGGGGGATCCCGAGGAGGAGCTCGTTCCCAGGCCAAACAGGAAACATAATCCTCCCAACGTGTCCTGGGTCTTCCCCGTGGCCTTCTACTGGTCGGACGTGCCCGAAACACATCCCTAGGGAGGCATTCGGGTGGCATCCTGACCAGATGCCCGAACCACCTCATCTGGCTCCTCTCTATGTGGAGGAGCAGCGGCTTTACTTTGAGCTCCTCCCAGATGACAGATCTGCTCACTCTATCTCTAAAGGAGAGACTCACCACCCGGCGGAGGAAACTCATTTAAAGTTAAAAGTAAAGTCAAGTTAAAGTACCAATGATTGTCACACACACACTAGGTGTGGCGAAATTATTCTCTGCATTTGACCCATCACCCTTGATCACCCCCTGGGAGGTGAGGGGAGCAGTGGGCAGCAGCGGTGGCTGCGCCCGGGAATCATTTTGGTGATTTAACTCCCAATTCCAACCCTTGATGCTGAGTGCCAAGCAGGGAGGTAATGGGTCCCATTTTTATAGTCTTTGGTATGACTCGGCTGGGATTTGAACTCCCAACCTACCGATCTCAGGACGGACACTCTAACCACTAGGCCACTGAGTAGGTATTTCGGCCGCTTGTACCCGTGATCTTGTCCTATTCGGTCGTAACCCAAAACTCATGACCATAGGTGAGGATGGGCACGTAGATCGACCGGTAAATTGAGAGCTTTGCCTTCCGGCTCAGCTCCTTCTTCACCACAACGGATCAATACAGCGTCCACATTACGATCCACTCTTCCCTCACTAGTGAATTTTGTGAAATTTCAAGTCAATCTGACTTCTGTGGTGTATTTGTCAAAATAATAGCACGGGCAACACAGGGGTGCAAAATGTTCACTTTTTATGTGTAGTGGTTCAGGAGTCGTAGAGTGGGGTGTCCTGTTTTTTCACATGACCGTATGTCTTAATGAAAATTTTCACCACATAAAGTACAGATAGGAAATATTTACAGGAAGATTACAAACAAACAGTATGTATTTTTATGTCTCTCCTTTGGTTATGTTGAAATATGCCACAATGGCTGAATGGCTGGCGGAATGCAGGTAAAACTAAGTTTAATTGCAACAGGAAACCGGGAACAAACACTGGTACACAAAGCAGACTATCAAGCACAATGATGAAGGTGAATCTAAATAGAACCAATTAATGAGGATCAGGTACTTCAAAACGCAGACCAAACAGGAAATACTGACAAAACAAGAGCACCAGGATAGGAAGTAATTCTAAACAACAAAAGAAAGATAGTCATGAAGGATCATGATATAACTGATACCAAACATTCTAAGTGGGCAGCACTGTGGAAGAGGGGTTAGTGCGTCTGCCTCACAATACGAAGGTCCTGAGTAGTCGTGAGTTCAATCCCGGCCTCGGGATCTTTCTGTGTGGAGTTTGCATGTTCTCCCCGTGACTGCGTGGGTTCCCTCCGGGTACTCCGGCTTCCTCCCACCTCCAAAGACATGCACCTGAGGATAGGTTGATTGGCAACACTAAATTGGCCCTAGTGTGTGAATGTGAGTGTGAATGTTGTCTGTCTATCTGTGTTGGCCCTGCGATGAGGTGGCGACTTGTCCAGGGTGTACCCCGCCTTCTGCCCGATTGTAGCTGAGATAGGCTCCAGCGCCCCCCGCCACCCCGAAAGGGAATAAGCGGTAGAAAATGGATGGATGGAAACATTATAAGTCAGTCCTCTAACAGATAAAAACCAAGGGCAGGTGAAGGGTCGCCAAACTGCGCCCCGGCGCCAACAACCGAGGACCTTGCTGGCTTGCGGGGAAGAGCCAGGTTTCGGTGTCGAGTGGAACACCGCTGCAACTGGTGAAGGGGAGCACAGGATGAACGCCCCATCAGCAGCAGAGGTTCACACATAGGTACCCATGTGCTGATACAGTCGGCGCAGAGGACGTCCATGGCCATGGCCACCGGACCTGTGACCCCCCCCCCCCCTCCACAAGGAAGAGGGGAGCAGAGGAGAAAAGAAAAGAAACGGCAGATCAACTGCTCTAAAAGGGGGGTCTATTTAAAGGCTAGAGTATACAAATGAGTTTTAAGATGGGACTTAAATGCTTCTACTGAGGTAGCATCTCTAATTGTTACCGGGAGGGCATTCCATAGTACTGACCTCACTGCAGCAGGAAGTAGCTGTAGCTCCTCAGTTGCACTTAATTAACCCAAAGGACGGATCTCAGACATCCCCAGAGAGGCCAACAGATGACAGGGATGGGTGGGAGGGAGCTTGAGTAGAAGCTGGAGAATGCTTCCATGTGGTCATCAGGACAGAAACCTTGTCAAGCCGCTGGGCGATAGAAATCTCCACAGAATCACTCACTGGCTAGATCATTTCTATCCCGGTTTGGTGAGCGTTTCTTGCAGCGTGACCCAAAGTATGCAGAGAACGGCAGGCGGAATGCAGGCAAAACTAAGTTGAATTGCAACAGGAAGCAGGGAACAAACACTGGCACAGTAAGCCGACTATCAAGTACAATGATCTAGCACTGAAGGAGGGACCCAAGTGGAACTAAATAGAACTAATTATTGAGAATCAGGTGTGCTGGCATAACATGGAACAGAAAGTAAAGGTGGTTCAAAACACAGAGACCAAACAGGAAATACTGACAGAAACAAGAGCCCCAGGACGAAGTGATTCTAAAAACAGGAAGTTGATAACACAACCTAAACAGTCATGAAGGATCATGTCGTTGGCAAAGTAGTCATTTTAAATCCCAAACATTTGCAGTTGGTTAAAAACTGGCCTTGCAATCCTAACTGTAGTTTAAAAAAGCCTAATGAGTGACGAATGTTATCAGTGAGATAAGAGCAGTCCTCTTCCCACAGGGGGCGTTTACTTCGAGGCCTCGGCCAGGGAGAACCATGACGGCGTCCACACCGCCTTCCTCCATCTCTGTCAAGAGGTGGGGCTTTTTTATATTTTAAAGGGGCCCTGTCCTACGTTTCTAACTGTTGAGACTCATGTATATTTTCAAAATGTTGTACTTTTGTTCTACATGATGTATACGTGCCATATCATGGTATCACAGCAGGTTTGTATTAGCCCTGGTTTACTCTTAAATTTCACAAACATATTTCAAATTTCTCACGTCAAAATTTAAGGAAGTCCATGTATGGCAACTTAGTCGCTTGAAAGTAACACCCAGAAAGGTGGGTTTTTTTCAGATGTCGGAATTATGTAATCAAATCGAAGTAAGGCGTCATGGAAATATGTTTTTGTTTTCTGGGGAGCTAAAGACCATTCGTCACGGTCAATGCTCCTCTGCTCTCGCCACTTTACAGACAGCTGTTTCGTAAACAAATCACAGTTGGACCCCCGATTGTCATGATCCGTTGCCCGGATCATGTTTTGTTTAGTCTTTGACTCCCTCAGTTCCGGTTTTGAGCACCCATGGGTTTGTGTTTTGGTTGCCATCAGTGTAGATTGGTTTCACCTGCCTCTAATTAGTGTTCGGCATGCTCACCTGCTGCCAGGCACTAATCAGAGAGCTACTTATTCCTGTTTTTCGTCACACAGTCTGGCTTTCTTATTTGCTTCCATGCAACAGTTACGACGTCTACTTGTTTTGATTCCTGAGCTAAGCTTTGCCATTTGTTTTCTTGTTAGCTATTCCATTAGCTTCCCGTACTATTGGCAAGCTGTATTTTTGTATTTTGAATGATTTATGGACAATAAATCATTTCCTTACCTGCACTTTGCCTCCGGAGTTCCGTCTGCATCTTGGGAGAACGATCCACACATCACCATGCGACCCAGACGTAACACCAATTCTCCAACTGTTTGTTGATAACCACCAAGTTGAGGGGGGCGTGCCTCTATGCAGGTCTGATTGTTGGTAGGAGTCTGTGGCCAACCCTTGACCCCTGACCAGGGCTGGACTGACCATCACACTGGGAGTTTTTTTGATGCCAATGAGGCTGTTTATTCATTTGTTTTTTACTGTGGTAACTCTGCCGGTCCGGCCTAAGGGTGTTACACGATCAAAGTTTCTTGGCTTAATATTCAGGTGAGCATTTCTCTTGTGAGCAGTTATTCGCTCAAAAACCAACTAAAACTAACAGAAAGAGAGTATTTGTGTTGGCATTGCCACACAATGTGTCTTGCCTACAGTGAAGTCTGGATCAACACATACATCACATTGTGTAAAACTGATTTAGCTGGTTTCCTGTGCAGAACAACTTTCACTACAAATAATAATATAAACATTTACCTAAATATTCATGCCCTGCCCTTTTAGTTAGTCATACCTTTGGGACGTGCCACTATGTACAACAGTGGAGCGAGTTGGCACAGTATCTGCGTGTGTGTGTATATAGGCCAGTCAGGACCAAAAAGTTCAGGGGCAAATTTTTGTTCCATGCAGTCTACTTTATGCACCTGACCAATTGCAGCTGATTTAAGGGGAACATTATCACAATTTCAGAATTGTTAAAACCATTAAAAATCAGTTCCCAGTGGCTTATTATATTTTTCGAAGTTTTTTTCTAAATTTTACCCATCACGCAATATCCCTAAAAAAAGCTTCAAAGTGCCTGATTTTAACCACCCGTCCATTTTCCTGTGACGTCACATAGTGAAGCCAACACAAACAAACATGGCGGAAAGAACAGCAAGCTATAGCGACATTAGCTCGGATTCAGACTCGGATTTCAGCGGCTTAAGCGATTCAACAGATTACGTATTATGTATTGAAACGGATGGTTGTAGTGTGGAGGCAGCTAGCGAAAACGAAATTGAAGAAGAAACTGAAGCTATTGAGCCATATCGGTTTGAACCGTATGCAAGCGAAACCGACGAAAACGACACGACAGCCAGCGACACGGGAGAAAGCGAGGACGAATTCGGCGATCGCCTTCCAACCAACGATTGGTATGTGTTTGTTTGGCATTAAAGGAAACTAACAACTATGAACTAGGTTTACAGCATATGAAATACATTTGGCAACAACATGCACTTTGAGAGTGCAGACAGCCCAATTTCCATCAATTAATATATTCTGTAGACATACCCTCATGTCAGCAGGCCAGGGAAGCTAGAGTCGATATTCTTCTCTTGATCATCTTCGGGACGGTGTGAGCCAAGACATCCAGGGGGTTTAGCTCGCTGATCTGCGGGAAGAAACTGCCGCCATTGCTTGCCGTGCTACCGAGGTTCCTTTGTCCCTGAATTGCTCACACACTCCGGCAGATTCAATGGGGGTCTGGCGGCAGATTCCTTTGAATTTATCGTTGGAAATGCATCTGCTTTGAGTGTCGCAGGATATCCACACATTCTTGCCATCTTTGTCGTAGCATAGCTTTCGTCGGTAAAGTGTGCGGAACAAACGTCCAATTTCTTACCACTTTCGCATCTTTGGGCCACTGGTGCAACTTGAATCCGTCCCTGTTCGTGTTGTTACACCCTCCGACAACACACCGACGAGGCATGATGTCTCCAAGGTACGGAAAACAGTCGAAAAAACGGAAAATAACAGAGCTGATTTGACTCGGTGTTTGAGAAAATGGCGGACTACTTCCCGATGCGATGTCACGTTGTGACGTCATCGCTCCGAGAGCGAATATTAGAAAGGCGTTTAATTCGCCAAAATTCACCCATTTAGAGTTCGGAAATCGGTTAAAAAAATATATGGTCTTTTTTCTGCAACATCAAGGTATATATTGATGCTTACATAGGTCTAGTGATAATGTTCCCCTTTAAGCATTTCTGTAGGAGGAAACTCCTGAATCTGTGAGTTTTCGGCCAAGAGGAGAGGAATGCAGATTCACCTTGGATACAGCCTTGAGATTTTATTAAAAGAAACGTTCAGTCCAGTATTATTCTAAAAGCTGCTGAAATGACCAAGATAGGGCCCCTTACACTTTAAATGTGTTTTTTTTTTTTAATTATGAGTTCATAATGATGATGATGTGACACAGGTATTCCGGGCGTTGGGGGGCGGCAACGGAGAGAAACGCAAAGGAGGCCTCCACCTGGCTCGGCCCAAGTCTCCCAACATGCAGGAGCTGAAGAGGAGGTTCAGGCAGGTCCTCTCCTCCAAAGTCAAATCAGCCACCAATCTCTGATGCCTCATGAATGCCAGCCAAGGAAAAGAAAAAAGGACCCAAGAGTTCCATTGGGGAATCAAAGCAATTGACGGAAAAAGACTCTTTGAGCATGATATGTCGGCGTCAGCCAGACAGATACAATTCTGGAAGCCAAGTTCTCCTCTGTGGGTTTTGGACGAAAGCCGTGGGTCGGGACCACCACATTCCTGGGCAACAAAGTTAACATGCCACTCAAAGTCAGCTGAGCAGTCACGCTACTTCACATGTCTACTTTGAGTATGTTTTTTTTTGGACTTCTGTGGAACAAATGAAGCTGTTTTTTGAAGCTATTGCTGGTGTGTGTGACTGTGTGGTAATTCCATATCTGGATCAAAACAGGAAGTGACCCCCAAAGGGTCATGACATGGCAGGCAGGGAGAAAGTCTAGTAAAAACAAACCGATGAAAATCTGGAATCAAGTTGGTATTCTTTTTTTTTAACTGGCACGTTAAAGAAAAACGTTTAACTTGAGATCCCAAAGAAGCATCAATTCCTAATGTGACATTTCCATTTCAACAGACTCAGCAAACAAAGCCTGGGCATAGTTAACCTGATGGTAATTACAGTATCTCACAAAGGTGAGTACAGTCATTGCTGTTTAACAAACACTGCATTATATTTTGTCAAGGGACAATACCATAGAAAGTAAACTTGATGTATACTTAAAAGTAATCAGTATGCAGCTTGTATAGCAGTATAGGTTTACTAAAAATGAGTCAACTCACATTGTCTAAACAGTTGGCAACAAAAGTGCAAGATAGTTGTGTCTCACCTACAGTCCAGTATGGTGGTGGTAGCATCATGATCTGGGGCTGCTTGAGTGCTGCTGGCACTTGAGGAGCCGCGGTTTATTGAGAGAAACATAGAAATTACAACAAATTGTGTCGAAAGGGTCAATAATTTGTAAGAGGAGCTAGCATTGACTTAATCCTACTTAACATGGAATTCGGCAGGGCTGCACGTTAACTGGAATCTTCTTCCACTCCTCCATGATGACTTACATGTTGGAATTGACGTTTGTCTTCAGTGAACCGCAGCTCCCCCAATGCCTGAAGCTCTTGTGCAGACAAGACAAAATGATCTTGCTACTTACTTGTGTTGCCAGCTATTTGAACAAAGGCTCTGTTGACTCATTTTCATTGGATTGTGAAATGTATGCTGCTGTAGAAGCTGTACACCCACTACTCTAAAGTACATCTAAGTATATTCTATAGTATTGTCCCTTGACTAAATATACTGGAATACAAAAAAATGCTTGTGTGAGGGGTGGACTTATGGTCTTATGTTCTCATGACCTCCCAACTCACATTCCCATTCTTCTGCATCTGGAATGTCTCTCGCTGATCCTCCTCTATAACCCTTCACTGCACACACACACACACACACACGCCTTCCAAAATGTGTGCTGACCTCATCTCATGACCCTTTTGCCCTTTAACCCCTAAAAGGGCTCCAGCAAAATGTGGAAAAAAGACTCCCAAACAATCATCCTTTAAGATGCCTATATTGATTAAAATTGATGAACGTGTGTGTGGTTTAGTAGTCGTGGGGTAAGTTTTATTTTAAGGGAGCTGATGTGACATTTATGAGGTCACATTTGGACTGTAGCTTTTCCTGAAATGTTCCCTTTTTCGGTCAAGGCAAAAGAGGCTGATGGAAGAGACGAGACATTTAGAAAAAAATAGACCTGTAGATATCGGCTGCCGTACGCATGCTACTGGGCTTCGATTGGTCATAAAAACACACAAAGCAAGTCACAAAGCGACAACAATGCTCATAGATAGTGGTGAAAATGTTTTTTCAATGTTTGCTGCCTTACTAAGACACAAACAGTCCATAGTTTTATAGTAGGTATATTGTCACAGAACAGAAATTCGACCGTGGCTTAGTACTTTTTTTCAGCCCCTTCAAAATCCAAATAAGCTTCTTTTTGAGACACTCCTTTGTTGTCTTGGCCGTACTATTATGTTTTGGGTCATGGAAGAACCATGATCAGTATTCTGGCTAAGGCCAGGAGGTTCTTATCCAAGATTTTACAGTACACGGTCCTGTTCACCATAAAGTCTCCGTGTTGCCTTTGCAAAGAAACATCCGTAAAGCAGAAGGTTTATACGGGGATGGTGTTCTTGGGGTCATATTCCGCAATTCTCCACTTGATGCCAAAGCAGCCAAAAAGGAGAAGAGTATGTGGTGACCTTTGTGGGAAAACACTTCATCAAGAAGCACAGTGTGGCCAACACAAACCAGCTGTGTGCGAGTGTGTAGAATCTCTAGGAGGAAACAGGAAGTGAAGAGGCTGCAAGCCACATCCCACTGAGGGAGACACGAAGGTGAGATATTCCAACAGGATCAGTTTTTTTGTCAACTGTGCCTCTATACCAGGGGTGTCAAACGTATGGCCCGCGGGTCTGATTTGGAACAGGTTTCATCCGGCCCGCAGGATGAGTTTGCCAAGTATAAAAATGAGCGGAAATTTTTCAATGAAAGAAACTGCTGTTCTAAATGTGTCCACTAGATGTCACAATAGCAATTATCCTTCTTTGTAGAATATGCTACATATGTAAAAAAAAAAATAAACCACATGAGCAAAAATAAGCAAACTACAAACCCCGTTTCCATATGAGTTGGGAAATTGTGTTAGATGTAAATATAAACGGAATACAATGATTTGCAAATCCTTTTCAACCCATATTCAATTAATGCACTACAAAGACAAGATATTTGATTTTCAAACTCATTAACTTTATTTTTTTTTTGCAAATAATAATTAACTTAGAATTTCATGGCTGCAACATGTGCCAAAGTAGTTGGGAAAGGGCATGTTCACCACTGTGTTACATGGCCTTTCCTTTTAACAACACTCAGTAAACATTTGGGAACTGAGGAGACACATTTTTTAAGCTTCTCAGGTGGAATTCTTTCCCATTCTTGCTTGATGTACAGCTTAAGTTGTTCAACAGTCCGGGGGTCTTCGTTGTGGTATTTTAGGTTTCATAATGCGCCACACATTTTCAATGGGAGACAGGTCCGGACTACAGGCAGGCCAGTCTAGTACCCGCACTCCTTTACTATGAAGCCACGTTGATGTAACACGTGGCTTGGCATTGTCTTGCTGAAATAAGCAGGGTAACGTTGCTTGGATGGCAACATATGTTGCTCCAAAACCTGTATGAACCTTTCAGCATTAATGGTGCCTTCACAGATGTGTAAGTTACCCATGTCTTGGGCACTAATACACCCCCATACCATCACAGATGCTGGCTTTTCAACTAGGGCGCCTATAACAATCCGGATGGTTCTTTTCCTCTTTGGTCCGGAGGACACGATGTCCACAGTTTCCAAAAACAATTTGAAATGTGGACTCGTCAGACTACAGAACTCTTTTCCACTTTGAATCAGTCCATCTTAGATGAGCTCAGGCCCAGCGAAGCCGACGGCGTTTCTGGGTGTTGTTGATAAACGGTTTTCGCCTTGCATAGGAGAGTTTTAACTTGCACTTACTGACAGTGTGTTTCTGAAGTGTTCCCGAGCCCATGTGGTGATATCCTTTACACACTGATGTCGCTTGTTGATGCAGTACAGCCTGAGGGATCGAAGGTCACAGGCTTAGCTGCTTACATGCAGTGATTTCTCCAGATTCTCTGAACCCTTTGATGATATTATGGACTGTAGATGGTGAAATCCCTAAATTCCTAGCAATAGCTGGTTGAGAAAGGTTTTTCTTAAACTGTTCAACAATTTGCTCACGCATTTGTTGACAAAGTGGTGACCCTCGCCCCATCCTTGTTTGTGAATGACTGAGCATTTCATGGAATCTACTTTTATACCCAATCATGGCACCCAACTGTTCCCAATTTGCCTGTTCACCTGTGGGATGTTCCAAATAAGTGTTTGATGAGCATTCCTCAAGTTTATCAGTATTTATTGCCACCTTTCCCAACTTCTTTGTCACGTGTTGCTGGCATCAAATTCTAAAGTTAATGATTATTTGTAAAAGAAAAAATGTTTTATCAGTTTGAACATTAAACATGTTGTCTTTGTAGCATATTCAACTGAATATGGGTTGAAAAAAAATTGCAAATCATTGTATTCCGTTTATATTTACATCTAACACAATTTCCCAACTCATATGGAAACAGGGTTTGTACATAAATAACATCCTGTAATTTGAGTTTGATATAATTTTTTTATCTTGATAGATTGAAAATTAACACAAATGAGTTGACTGATGAACATTACCACATAATTAATTCAGAAAGTATAAATAACGACAAATAAAAATAGAATACTAATAACCGCAAGTATAAGTGTAAAAAAAAAAAAACAATTATGATTTGTACATTTTCAGAATGTGCTTGTTCTATTTTTAAACAAAGAAAACAATACGAAGTTGTCTTTATTTCTAAGTTATCGTGCTGTGATTTTACCGGTCCAGCCCACTTGGAAATAGATTTTTCTCCATGTGGCCCCCGATCTAAAATGAGTTTGACACCCGTGCTCCAGAGGGTGCATAGTGCACACCAGAAAGGTGCATATAGGTTGCCAAACTGCATTAATAGATACTTTTGAACATGTCCTATGTCCAAAACACTGCAAGCAAACAGTTCAAGATTTGACTTTGGAGGTCTGTTGTAGCTATTTTTGACTCTCCCAGCAGGCGACACACTGTATTTCCTCCCCTTCCCACGACGCCCTGCAGGATGAAGACAGGACTTAAAGACAACCTGCAGGGACCAGAGACCGGTTCACTTCTTTTTGTTCCCCTTAAAAAGTCTCTGCAGGGTGCATATTACATTTGTCAGCCACAATGTCACAGAATTCTTTAAAAATGGTGACTCAGTTAGCTAAAATCAGACACAATATTGTTCCTTCTGCAGCCATTTATCTTATGAACTCTTGTGTTTATTGATCAGCCGTTTCATGTAGTTTAATGAGAAAGATATCTAGGTGTTTTCTGTTGTCACAATAAATAAATGGCAGCAGCAGTAGTGAGTCTCAGACGCCTCTCAGGTGCCATCTGATGGACTGATATGTCACCAAAAGCCAAGAGGAATGCTTTGACTTTAAAACATGTTCCCTTGGATTGGTAAAAAAAAGGTAAAATGGTACCGAAAAAATAAATTTTTTTTTATAAAAGTCCTCAGTCTCCGTCTTTGTCCCGGGTCTTCATACCAGAGCATCCCGAGCATCCCACAAGTCTTCTCTCCTTGGTGTGGTAGTCAAAGCGAGGCAGCACCAGGATGCCGCTGTTGTCCAGCTCACTCCTGGACGCTCGCTCCTCCTCAATGGCCATGATGTTCTTCACCAGACACGTTATGGCCGCATCAATGTTAGTATTGTCCTAGGGAAGGAAAAGACAACATCCCCATTGCTGCAAATGTGTTTTGGTACATGTATTCCTAATCAGTTTCCTCTTCACAATGTCACAGTACATGTTGCAACTCATCTTTCCCCTCAAAGGACCGTAGCTCCCCAATGCTGGCAGCACTTGTACAGTCTAACTCCATGACACTTGACAACAGGCAAATCATAATCATCCTACTCAGCTATTTAGACAATAAGTGCTTTCAATAGATAATGAACGTTAGACTTCAGTTGAGAGGCAGGGTACATCCTGGCCTGGTCACCAGTAGGGATGCAACGATTAACCCGTTTTACAATTAACCGTGATAACTATTTAATCGCAAAGGCTCCATTACACCGTGTGTTTCAGTCCTCATCACTCTTGATAAACTTGGTACGGTAGGTTATTTTCAGCACAATCTGCACGGAACAAAAACGCGCTCGTATGCTACATTGGCTTAAAAATGGCAGCAGGACAAAGCAGAAAAACTTTTCCCAGCCAAAAAAAAAGCTGACATTAGGATGGCAACATTTTGAGTACTTAAAAAATGACCAGGGAGTTACTGAAGACGATGGCTCACACATTTTCAGAAACAGCCAGAAGAAATGTGCGTCTGAATGGTCTAATACGTCCATTATGGTACAGCATTTGCGGTGTGAACTCCAAGCTTTACACGCCAAAATAAAGGTAAGACATAATAACTAAGTTAGACTATGCTAGTAGCAAGTTACTTCATGAATAATTTAGTTAAATATAAAGGTGTCACTTACAATCAGTAGCTTAGTGTTGAGTCAGTTCAGTGTAAACAAACAGCAACATGTACTCCTTATAAGGGCTTCTTCATTCAGTGACCATTTAATGTTGGATTGCTTCCTCCTGTCTGTGTTAAATAAACTACAGGCATTGGAAGTTAATATAGCAAGTGTTAAACACTAACATAACATTAGGAGCTTGTAGAATAATACCATGGGATCTAAGTATTTGCATTTTGGTCATTATTACTGCATAAAATAGATGGTTAAAAACTAATAAATAGGCAAGGAAGACAGTTGATGACAATACGACTTAAGTTTATTACCCACATGAGTAACATTTTTCCTGAGGGGTATTTAAATAATCTTAGTCTTGTATTAACAATATAATTATAAATAATAATTTTCGTTTATATTTATAATAATAACTGTTAAAATAATGTTATTAATTCATTACTGTTATTTCCGACGGTAATGAATAACATATCTTTTACGAATGTCTGGGATTTGTATAAATTTTTTGTTGTGAAAGTAATCAATGCATAATAATTGTGAAACCGTGATTATTTCTTAGAGTATAATCAACAGACAAAATCTACAATTGTTGCATCAGTAGTCACTTGTCAGTCACACGGAACATACTGTAGATATCTGTGCCTTAAGGCAGGTGAGATACTGATGGGGTTTTTTCAACTTATGCTCGAATCGCTGTTAATGCCGGTAAAAATGTTCCTGCAAACGTTATATGTGCGACATGCTGACAAATAGAAATAGCCACACCCTTCAGTTTAATAGACTGTTCACACGACAAGTGTTCACAAAGTACACAGAACAAGAATTATGATGAACATCTTAAACCCTTTTTTTTTTTATTGAGACAAAGTTTATTTATGTATTTATTTGTTTGCTTACTATGGTATACTATTTATTTATTATTTATTTGTTCCCAAAGAACAAGGAAATTGGATTAAATTAGTGGAGGAGGTAGAATTAAATAAGCTTTGCTTCTTCCTGCTCCTTTTGGGACGTGCTGTAATGAAACAACTTGAAATGTGTGATGAATTACATTGTATCGTATGCATGTTTGTAATAAACTGAAACTGAACTGAACTGAACTTAGCCAGTGGTGCTAAGTGCTGACAGTAGTTTGTTTGTGCACAAAAGCAGAGAGAAATTGCCACTGCCTCAAGTGGTTTTAAGCTTGTATTTGGCAACTGCACAGAGGACTAAGCGCAGTGCACTAAAACTGCCAAGTTCTCTTGCACACTAAGCAGCTGCAAAAGCCTAAAGTGGCATCCTTTTCAGGTTTCTGGCCTGTATTTGATCAGGAAATGTGCAATGTGCACATAGTTGGTTTTTTTGAGTAAACAATATTTATTTTTAAATCATACAGAAAATACATTTATAACACGGTTTAAAGATCAAATAATAATACTTGTTTGGTTATTATTATTCAGGTTTTTTTAAATGAAAAGTGAGCCTTTGCCTTATCTGTAGATACCAGCTATTTGTATGGATTAAGTTTTGAAACACCAAGCGAATGGAAAATTACTGCTAATAATTGACGCCCTCACAACAAGCCCCAAAAAAATATATTTTTCATACTTGGCTGTCTTCAAATGGTCCAATCGTCAAAGATTTGAGGATTTGATATCGAGGTTTAGCTCCTCTGCCAAAAGTATTGATCCTTCCACTGTTTCACATTTGGAAACTTTGTTAGGACTTTTACTTTCTCTATTTGGTCAAGTTTTATGTCTTCCCGGCACTTAGCCAGAGCCGAGGACCTCACTAAACGATCCAATCTCTACCATGTTTATTGTTTAATTAGAGTGGTTCAGCCTTTTTTTGAGGTGGAAAAAGTTGCAAAAGAGATCTCGGTTTTATTCCCTTCAATGAAAGATTATATTCCTTTTCCTTTATTTTACTTTTGTTAGCACTTATTATTACAAACTTGTACTCTATGCTGTATTATTATGCTGTACTATGCTTTATTATTTGTAAAACATTACTGATGTAGGGTGAATTAAATTGTTTTTTCGGTGAAAAAAGCAATTATTCTTTTGGACAGCAAATGTGCGAATAGGTGAAAAAACATCTATATTTTTAAAAGAAATTCATAAAAATGCGAGTGAGCGAATAGGCAGAGATCTACTCTATCGACAAAAAAACATTCTCACTCACATTTACGCATATGGACAGTTTAGAGTCTCCAATTAACCGGTAATAACATGCAAGTTTGTGCCTGAGTACCTGGAGGAACATGTAGACAGAGATTTGAACCCTCAATCTGATTGAGGCCAACATGTTAATCACGTGCTGCGATTATATAGAATAATTTAAATGTTTTTATGTATTTTATTTTAAAAGGTGTCATTTTATCTTAATTTAAAACACTTCCTTGTGGTCTACATAACATGTATTGGTGGTACTTTAGTCAAAATGTTGCACAGATTATTTTTTACAGACCGTTTAAGCCGCTTTATGCACCGTTTTGTGGGCGGTCCTATTTGCGTGCCTTCACTTCGAGTGCGTCTTCTCCTCGTCAGCCATGTTGTAGTTTTTAGTGTTTCCAGATCAACTCTAATGACAGATATAAGTTACAACTACACGCTAATTTGTATTAGAAAAGGCAACAGCGTAGGATGCATGTGCATGTACGAGCCAGTCTGCCCCACATTAGGAGGGTAGAGAAAAAGAAGGAGCCTATTGACTTCGGGTAAATTTCTACCATAGAGAGATATCCGTTGATGTCACAATTAGGAAAAACATCACAGGTTGTGCAAAATTCCAAAAGGCTCATTTGGAGAAGGTATGAAGGAAGGCAAGATTGTTTTATAAATATCTCTGCCAAATCATGGCTTGATTTAAATTTTTCGGGACTTATGCAGATCCCAAATACACAAAAACAGGTACTAATAGATAAGAAAGTTGGTTTTGCATAAGGGGTCACCTGTAAAAACAGATTAGTACAGGTTTGCTTCGGCTTTTTGATCCACCTGATGGAATCAAAGGTCTTTGTGGAAGGTTTAGGTTACCTCAAAGTCAATATACCGTGGCATATGAGGAGGGAACATTCAGTCTTACCTTGGCCGAGGTTTCAAACCAGCCCACAAAACCGTAATCCTTGGAGAAGTTCTCCAGTTTGGGAAGTTTGGGGCACAAACCAAGCATTCGCTGGTCACACTTGTTGGCCAACAGGACGGTTGGTACTGGCCTACCGTTGCCCAGGGCGACCTGACAAGAACGACAAAAGCCATCAAGGTCTTGCCAGACGGCAAATGTTTTAGCGCGTCTCACCTTGGAATCCAGGTCTTCCTTCCACTTGAGGACGGCCTGGAAGGTGGAGAGCCGGGTCATATCAAAGACCACGAGAGCGCCGACGGCCTCCTTGTAGTAAACACGAGTCATGTGACCGTACCTCTCCTGTCCTTCATGGGGGAAGAAAAAAACAAAAGCTACAGTCTTTAGTCGGGATGTGCCGATCGATTTTCATGAGAGAGTATGTGTTTGCCATTGCCGACCGATTAATGCCCTTTCAATGCCGATCGCGATCACAAACACTGATTAATTAATTAAGTACTATTAATTTTTAGTCACCCGACTGACAAACTAGCAGCTAATTGTGTATATCTACACACCGTGTGAAGTCGCTCCCCTGAGTTATTAATAATCACCTCCATTACGGCAAATAAATTGAATTTCCTAAATATCATTATAACATTTTAGGACAACACGTTACACACCGATAGCAAGCAAGGAGTATGCTATTATGCCTTCTAAAACATTTTGACCAGAACCCGTATGGGGTGCCAGAAATGTAATTTAGTCATGGGGTGTCCTACATTTTTCACAAGACTGTTGATGGGTCTGTCGAGAAGAATTTACACAGGAGAAGTGCATCTTTTGTTACATGTGTGCATAGCAGAATGAATAAATAGGTCTCTATCCTGGAAGCTAACGTCCTCCACATGATGCCAATCTAGTGACTGAGTCAGCAAGCGTACAAACACACAAACGCTATGAAGGCTGCGCGACAATTTCCTCTTGTTGTCAAGCGAACACACTGCACTGTCATGGCCGGACATATCAGAGGAAATGCTCACTGTGTGCTAGAAGGTTAACTTCTGCTACGGTCGAAACAGAGCAAAAATATGTTGCAAGTTGTTCATGAAACCTGCGGGTCTGATCTAGAAGCCATTTGTCATTCAAAAGGGTGCTTGCCCTTTTGAGGAGCCATGAGTAGAGCTTTTATTCTTCTCTGAACACATTTATGGCCTAAATCATTAACATTGCTGGACTTGTTTTTTTTTTTATAAATCACATTCAATCGTTTGAAGGATTGAGTTGGATTACATGACAGTGAGTCTGATTTGATTGCATTAGTGTTTTTCATATACTCTCACCTGGCTGAAAAAATGCTTAATTTTAGGATGCACTGATGAGTATCGGCTGATTACGAAATTGCTATTGCCGATTAATGCCGATCACCTGTGGCTGACACTGTATTTATTTTTAGTGCCTGGCTGACAAGCGGCTAGTATGTAATTCAATACACAGGGCCTGATTTACTAAAGGCCCAAATACCACGCGTTAAACAGTGTGTAAAAAATAAAAAAATAAGGTGTACTATTAGCTGCACAATTAAAAAGTGGTGCAAAATTTGGATTTGGCTTCTACTATACGGGGCATCACCATAAAGACACTCGATCCTTTACTGCACATTCATTTTATAATTTTTTCAAACACGCAGGAGACATCTACCACTTTTTATGGGAATTTTAGAAGCAGTCCAAAGTGCATCTACATCAAAAACCCACTTTTTTTTTTCAGCGCTGAAAAAAAATGCATATTTCAAGAAGTTTTTTTCAAATAGGATACATTTTAATAATATACAGTACAGGCCAAAGGTTTGGACACACCTTCTCATTCAATGTGTTTTCTTTATTTTTATGACTATTTATATATATTTATATTGTCAACTGTCTTGTTTTCGCATTACAAGCGCAACAGTATGTGATAAAAGAGAATTAGGAACTAGTTTAAATATTGTGTTGATGTTGTTACACTGTCAATAGCGCACACTATAAATACATTGAAAAAATTACAGTTGATACATGTGGTTAGTATTGGTATTGATATCGGCCGATCACACTCATGAATGATCATATTGGAATTAGCAGCATAAAACTTCAATTATTTTCACAAAACCCATCCATCCATGTTCTACCGCTTGTCCCTTTTGGGGTCGCGGGGGGGCCTATCCCAGCTACATTCAGGCAGAGGGCATGGTACACCCTGGACAAAGTTGTGTATAAATTGCAAAAACCCACCGGCTATGTCCCACAGCTGCAACCGCACCAGAGTCGTGTGGTCCCACTGGAGCACTTTGAGAGCAAAGTCCACGCCGATGGTGGCCCGGTAATGCTGGGAGAAAACCTGGTGGACATAACGCTTGATGATGGAGGTCTTGCCCACTCCCAGGTCGCCGATAACGAGCACTTTGAGAAGGCGCTGCTGCTGCTGTTCCATGGCCAAGGCAGCCAGATAAACGCAGGGATGACTAATTATGGAGATACCTCACTTAGAAGAACCACACTGGAGACAAAGGTATAAATCATAGTGAGCTGAGGGGGGCTCGAAACTCCACAATAAACCATACAGTCAATAAAGGAAGGAAGTATACCCCTTATATTTCTGTAAATATTTTATTCTATCTTTTTTCATGGGCCAACACTGCACAAACAACACTTGAATAACACATGTGAGGGGAATTGGGCCCTATTTTGACATTTTTACTTCGGGGTGTACTCACTTTTGTTGCCGTCGGTTTATACTTTAATGGCTGTGTTGAGTTATTTTGAAGGGAGAAAAAATATACACTGTTATACAGACAAACAAATGAGTGTCATTTCTTCAGTGTTGTCCCATGAAAATATATCAAATGATATTTACAAAAATGAGTAAGGAGTTAGTTCATTTATTACTATAGTAAGTTAGTTAAAACAATAGTTATTTAAAAAAAGACAACTTTCTGGCTTTAAAAAAAATCCAAAAAAAAAAATCAAGAAACTAAATTGTAGTAGTCAGCAAGTTTCATTTTTAGATCAAACAAAGTAAAACTTTATGGAATTACACATTTCTGAGGAAAAAAATAAAGAATCTCCCTGTAACTTTTCATTTCCAAAGCGAACACCTGCCTAAGATTAAATATGTTCATTAATTAGTCTGCAGTTAAAATTAGTGTTCACACCTTGGAGAGCTGTTGCACCAGGTGGACTGACATGAATCAAGGCTCCAACATGAGAGATGACAATTGAAATGACTTTAATTAATTATCAAACTTCTTCAATATGGTAAATCATCACGCAATGTTGGAAAAGATGTTAATAGTTCAAAGACAGCTGTGTCTAAAATCTGCACTAAGTACAAACAACATGGCAAGGTTGTAAAAGGCAAGCATACTGGTAGACCACGGAAAATATCAAAGTTTCAATACAGAAAACTTAAAGCAATATGTCATGAAAACAGAAAATGCACAGCAAAACAAACAAAGAAGAAATGGCCGAAAACTACAGTCACCGTCTGTGACCGAACTGCAAGAAAACATCTCAAGAAAATGTGATTTAAATACAGAAAAGCTAAGTGTAAGCCATCATTAACACCTAAACAGAAAAAAACAAGGCTATTAATGGGCTTAAGAAAAGCAATCGTGGACAATGGATGACTGGATGGAAGTAATATTCTGTGATGAATCGCAAATCTACACGAGGCAAAGTGATGTTGGAACTTTTGTTTGGTGCTTTTCCAATGAGATTTATGCAGACAACTGCTGAAGCAAACATCCAAAATATCCACAGTCATTGATAATTTGAGGCTGCATATCAGGTCATGGCACTGGGGAGATGGCTGTCATTACATCTTCAAAAAATTCACAAGTTTAATTTGACATATTGGACATTTTTTTTATTCCATCAATCAAAAAGATGTTTGGGGATGATGACAATGTGTTGTCAAGCTCTGCGATGAGGTGGCGACTTGTCCAGGGTGTACCCCTCCTTCCGCCCGAATACAGCTGAGATAGGCTCCAGCACCCCCCACGACTCGAAAGGGACAAGCGATAGAAAATGGATGGATGGATGGATGTTGTCAAGCTTATGAGATGTAATGCAAGTGTAAGCCACTGTGACACTATTGTTAATTTTTTTAAATGTTTTTATAAATGGCTGTGATGATAATGTCAATGAGGGATTTGTAATCACTGCTATGTTGGAATTCTTATTAATATTGATACTGTTGTTGATATTATTCATTTTTGTTTGACTACTTTTGGATTGTTTTGTGTCATGTTTGTAGGTTCTCTCAATTGCTCTGTTGATTGCTTTTCTGAATGTTGCTGGGACGGGTTTGGTTTTGGAATTGGAATTGCATTATTATGGTATTATTTTGTTGGATTGATTAATAAAAAATAAAAATAAAAATTTAATTAAAAAAAGCCAGAAAGTTGACATTTGAAATGGGTTTAGTTCTGAGCCATGTCTGTTTTCTGCTTGTCTTCTAAAAAATAAACAATTGAATGAACATCTTGCAAGTGGCGATTCCATAACTTTTTGCCATGGGTTGTACTTTAGACAAACAGAACCAAGAAATGGAGCTGGTGTGTAATTGCTCATTCCTGGATGCAGTACAAGTCTGACAGCGTGGTGTTTAACTGACCAGCAAAGAAGACTGAACAGTGCCTAGCCTTAAAACTACATCTGGCGAATGACCTGCTGAACGACATAGGTCTTGACCACGCCGACAAGAGATAACTAGAAGGAGAGCAAAGAAGAGTAGGGGCCACCATTGAAAAAGAAAGGCGCATCGTTAAGAAAATAAGGGGCCAGACACATGCCAGAGATTGTTGACCGCAGCAATGCACAAAACCAAGGTTGCAAGGGCAAAACATACATGGGACACATCCGTTGCAAGTTGTTCCACTGAAGTACAAAAAAACTACTTCCTGGAATAATGTGGACATGCTGGAAAATATGTTTTAAATACAATTCTAAACTGTGAGTTGTTGTTTTAGCTCGAAAGAGACAGAAAACACCCAAACATTAAATGTATATACTTTTTTTCCCTCCCTGGTCTAAAAGAGTATATATTGTATATATATATATATATATATATATATATATATATATATATATTTATTTTTTTTAATTATTATTAGTAGGCTATATGGGCAGATTGAACCCAAAATGTAGAACAGGACAACAAAACGGATCACTAGGGGTGAAACAAATATTTGCTGGATGTAAAGTTTAGAAACTTACTGTTCTGTCCAGGCAGAAGAATTCTGAGTGTTTCGGGGAACGGCTGCATCTCTGTTGAGCGTCGCCACCTTTAAAATAAAGCATACGTACTTGTACTGTACGAATTACAAGTTAAAATGAGAAAGCGACAGCGAGAGAAGAAACAGAAATGTAATTATCGACTTAGCCTGCGGTTTCTGAGCACGTTCACGCCCACGCCCCCTGAATCCCGCCTCTGTTTAATTTAACCGCTGCTGCCTTCTTCTTTTGTCCTGGGCACAGCCCATTTAGAATGTCACAATAACAGTTAGTCGTTTAGGTTCCATACATTTGTTTGCGCCGTCGTGTCCTACACTCACACCGAGCATTTTGAGTGCGTAAGTACGTTAACACGGAGAAAGTACGGCAACAACGTGCAGTGCGCTGCCAGGACCCGGATGTTGGACTCTGCACTCTCTTCATGGTGAGTGTGCACTTAGTGCAGTTCACAGGAAGAAGAAGAAGAAGGGCAAGTAAATAAATTCTGCGATCGGCATTTGCTTAATGGCACAATAACAGTAGTGGATTTGGGACAGCGCTACCCATGTCTATGATGATTCAATGACAAAAAGTAACATGAAAGTTTTTTGTTTTTTTTATTGAACAACAAATATACAAAAGTCGAGGCACTTTCCACATAACCAACAATCTACACATCAGCAAAACATGTCAAGGAAAGAAAACAAAAGCAAATACGGATAGAGTATTAAATATTAATAAATAATAATAATAAAAAATATGGGGAAAAAATAAATCCAAAAAGACAAACCTAAATCACTTCAAATGTTTTTGACAAATATATCAAATTAAGGGCTGTTGTACTCTTAATCATCCTCCATGATTTGATTGATAATTGTACACCGTTAAGCCAATTAGAAAATGTAGGCATTACTTTCATAAATCGACATTTATGTAAAAACAATTTGTTGCCTGTAGCATAATAATGTTGACAAACATTTCTATGTTACAGTCGTTTATAAAGAAAAATACCAAATTTGATCTCTTCTATAGAGAATGGGACATCTCCACACTCTTCCTTCTCAGCCAATCTCTGATCTCCTCCCAAAACACATGTACACTCAAACAATCCACAAACAGATGATTGACATCCTCTACAGCTCCACATATATAACAGCCGTCCACCTCCATGTTAAATTTAAGTTTCAAAAAAATAATTTGAAGGGTATATTCCATTAATAATTTTTAAATTGTATTTCTGTGATCTATCTTATCTTGTCCTTATTTTCCTTAGCTCAACTTTTGTAAACTCCTTCAGGATATATTGTCTATGAACCGTGGCCGGAAAATATTATTTCCCTAAAAGTGCCCTCATATAACATGAAAGTGAAAGTGCGCGATCTGGCACACAGGAACTGCACTACCTTACAGCATGTCTACTTCCGTGTCTGCGCACATGCGACCTGCTGCCTTCCATGCGTTTTGTGTCTGAAATGTTTGCCTTATTTTTGTAGTTACTGTTGATTTAGACGTGTATAATATTTATCCGTCTTCATTATATATATTTATTCTTTTGTTTTAAATCCACGGAATTGTTGGACTTTTGGGACAGCTTCCGCGTTTGCGCCACTCCACGATGCCTTACGGTAGTGGTACTGATGCGGGATGAGTCAGGCTATATGATGCTGCTATCGTTGCCATTTCAGAACCGGACTACAAATAAAAGGCAAACAACTTTGTGGTAGTGAGCGTCGACGCCGTTAAGAGACGCCTTGTCTGCACCCTGAAGCTGCCTTTCGTAGCCGCTCTGCGCCCAGACATCACCGAGCACACAAGTGCCAGACTACAGGGGCCTACTTACCCATCGTCGCCTCCACCAGGGGTCCATCAATCCGGTTAAACACCTCGGACGTAACCATTATGGAGCCTGGGCCGGCTTGCAGGTCCTGAACGACCTCATAGAGAAGCAGATCTCACTCCCCTGCGTTAACTTCTACTAGGTAAAATAATTTGATGTTCTTTTGTGTGATTTACAAAAAAAAACAGGGCTTGGTCAATACATTCAAATTGCAGCATGTTTGCAAAACTTCCTCTGTCATTAGATAGACTCTCGAGTATATAAACTGTAAATACTTTTTAGGAATGACCTGTTAAAACAGGACTATTGAATTGGTGGTCCACGGGCCAGATCTGGCCTCGGAAATGAGGGACATGTTTGCATGAAATTCCTAATAACACTATAGCCATGTCATATAGAGCAGTGGTCACCAAACCTTTTTTGCTATACGGACCGGTTTAATGTAGGCATTATTTTCGTGCCAGATAAATACAACAAGAATAAGTGCTTGAAAAATACAACTCACTATAATGCTGAATTAGTGGGAGCTCTGGGCTTGTTTCATTGCAATGAGATGCAGATGGAAATCAGCCTTTGGCTACAGTGTGTTACTTTTACATTTAATATGTTCATTAATGAATGTGCATTGTATCATGTCACAAAGTTATAACAAATGGCAACTTCCTATGAGGAGTTTTATTGTACATCTATAAACAAGCTCATTGGTGTGTCTAGTGCACAGGTATCAAACTCATATTTGGACCTCCACATTAATTTATATGGTCCGCAAAAGCCTGGAAATAATATGTGTCTATAAAATACCCTATATTTTCTTCCTTTGCTTTCTTATTTTCTTACTAAATGTATCAGGGTTTTTTTTTTGTAGTTTGACAGGGGAAAAATAGTGTCCAATATTGCAACAAATATTATGTTATCTAGTTTTGTTGGTCAAAATCCAAATAAATACTTAAATATCTGCTTAACTTAAGATTTCGAAGCAAGTTATCCATCACATTTTACACTATAAAAATGACCAATAGATTTTACTGTAAAATTTAGGGAGTTTTTTACAGCGTACTACTGTAAGTTGGAAAAAAAACGACTAATGTTTGGTTTTTTTACAGTAAAATGATGTCGACTGAACTGTCAGTTTTTTGTTTTTTTTACTGCAAAATCCACGGTTGATGATTTTATGGTACCACATTTTATTATGGTAAAAAACTGGCAGCTGAGTTGCCAAAATAAAATTAAACAGCGGTATTGTATTTGTATTTACAATAATATGTTGTCCATCCATCCATCCATTTCTACCGCTTAATTCCTTCGGGGTCGCGGGGGGCGCTGGAGCCTATCTCAGCTACAATCGGGCGGAAGGCGGGGTACACCCTGGACAAGTCGCCACCTCATCACAGGGCCAACACAGATAGACAGACAACATTCACACTCACATTCACACACTAGGGACCATTTAGTGTTGCCAATCAACCTATCCCCAGGTGCATGTTTTTGGAGGTGGGAGGAAGCCGGAGTACCCGGAGGGAACCCATAATATGTTGTAAAAAATAATAATAATTAAAAAAAAACACCATATATCTTACAGTAAAAGTCTGGCAACTAGCTGCCTATTTTTTTCTGTTAAAAAACAGTGGTAAAATCCACATATTTTTTTGTACTCGTTACGTTAAAAAAAGTTAAAATATTTAAATTCATAGGCAAATTCATTAATTATTTACTGTTACATCAGCCCCCTAATGGCAGCCATGACTGCGGTGTGGCCCTCAATGAAAACAAGTTTGATACCCCTGGTCTAATGGGACAGGCCAAAGTTAAGTTGGAGAAAATGCAGTCCTTCATAAATTATTTAATGTTTTTCTCGGTAGCAAATGCGTCACGGCCCGGTATCGGTCCCCGGACCTGTGCTTGGGGACCCATGATATAAAGGATCTTTGACTGGCGTTTTTCGTTTTTTACAAAACTGAAGAGCATGTTCCTGCCTTATACTATAAGGCACGTTTCTTAAAATAAATCTATTTTCTAACTATAACTACACCAAATGTAATGAAAATGTATATACATTTTGGAAATAAAGGTGTTTATTTAATTTCAAGGAACAATATATTAAACCAATTGTACCCCAAATGTCCCATTGAGGTCAACGTTTGCTATCAAGTGCTAATGAGTCGAGCAATTTGTGTGTGAGTTGTTAGTTTCGGTTTCAAATCAAAAAGGAACTAGATAGTACTTTCCACAATGGCCATTAAAGATGTTGCCGTTTCAGACTATGGACGATAACAACACTGCGCCGGGCTGACACACACACACACACACGCACACACACATCAAACCACGCTATTATTGTCTTGTCCCAGGAAAAGTCAGTATTAATATAGTGCTTTTAATTTTTTGCTAAAATGTCGTAAGGGAGACCCTTACACAAAAATTTAAAAAAAAACTGACTCGCTTCAGCAGCACAATACTGGTCATGTAGTTGTAGGAGATGTCTCAAAACCTCTTCAAGAGCCCCGACAAAACCCGTAAATGACAGAAAATTAATATTTTTTGAAAACTTGTCCTTGTCTTTCTTTTATACAACTGTAAATTACATGAGCGTTATCTGCCAGCTGATTGTGTAAATTCACAAAGAACAGTCCAAAATTATTATGGTAGCTTTATTACAACGTAGAGACTGCAAAAAACACTATTACCTTTTTTTTCTGTTGGCTTATCCTGCAATACAAATTCATTTGTATTTTTGCATCTACGAATACTTTTTTAAATTATTTTTCCAAAAGAGGATAGTTTGAGCAGAAACAGCAGTTTTAATTCATTATAAACCAGCCCCTCTCTTGGATAACACTCACAAATGTACCCACATAGAAATATCACAATTGTGTATTTAGTAGATATATTACACCTACAGTACATGTTTTCTACACTGTGGACTCCTTATAGATGGAGTATCCTCTAATAATTGTCATTATTGTTTAGTTATGTCAGTTGTTGAAAGGAGAAATAGACACATTCTTATTGTTCTCTCTCTCTCTTTCCTTCCAAAATGTCCCCGCCTCCTCCAGACAAGCAGACAGACCGGTAGAGCGACAGACAGCCAAGTGCCAGAGCCGAGTTATGGAGGCGATCTGGCTCTATCAGTTCCGTCTCATCGTGATCGGCGACTCCACGGTAGGCAAGTCGTGTCTGATTCGCCGCTTCACCGAAGGCCGCTTCGCCCAGGTGTCGGACCCCACGGTGGGCGTGGATTTCTTCTCTCGACTGGTGGAGATCGAGCCGGGCAAGCGTATAAAGCTGCAGATTTGGGACACAGCGGGCCAGGAGCGCTTCAGGTACGTGAAAGCTGCGACGTTGTCCTGCTTTTTTGTGTTTTTGCCTTGATTGGGCTTCCATAAAGTACCATGAATGACCAAACAAACATTTGGAAACACTGGTGAATAACGTGAGACTGCGGGTGTAGTAGTGAGATGAAGAGACGTGTACATAGCACGAGGCCTAGCCTGGAGGTCTGAAAACTAGAATTGCCACCTACGTCATGTGTTTGTTCCTGGAGAATGTGCTGTTATTCAAATGAGACATTATCTAAGAAGGTAAACAAAGGGAAGTAAAAGTCTTTTTTAGGAGATTATTACAGTGTATGCACCTTCTACGACAGTGTTTTTCAACCACTGTGCCACGGTGATATTCAGTCTGGTTTGCCGTGGGAGATTATGTAGTTTCACCTATTTGGGTTAAAAATATTTTTTGCAAACCAGTGATTATAATCCGCAAATAATGTGCCGTTGTTGAGTGTCGGTGCTGTCTAGAGCTCGGCAGAGTAACCATGTTATTCTCCTCAATATCAGAAGGTGGAAGCTGGTAGCTAATTGCTTTGTAGATGTCGGGAACAGGTCGTGTGAGACGACGATGGTTTGTTGTGATCACAATATGCAGGCGACAGCGGGAGGCAGCGTGCAGGTAAAAATGTATAAACCAAAAATAAACAAAAGGTGAGTGCCCCTAAGAAAAGGCATTAAAGCTTAAGGGTGGCTATGCAGAACGAAACTAAAACTGAACTGGCGACAAAGTAAACAAAAACAGAATGCTGGACGACAGCAAAGACTTACAGCGTGTGGAGCAGAGACGGCGTCCACAAAGTACATCCGTATATGACATGACAATCAACAATGTCCCCCCCAAAAAAGATAGCAACAACTTAAATATACTTTTTTTTATATTTTTTTTTAATGAATTTATTAATCAATCAACAAAACAATACACAACAATGCAACCCAATTCCAAAATCAAACCTGTCCCAGCAACATTAAGAACAACAATAAACAGAGCAATTGAGAGCAATTGAGGACACACAAATCCAAATGTAGTGAAACAAAAATGAACATTATCGACAACAGCATCAATATTAGTAACAATTTCATAATAGCAGTGATTAAAAAAACCCTCATTGATATCATCATTAAAAACATTAATAGAAAATACTAAAAAAATTAGAAATGTACAATAGTGTGTCACAGTGGCTTACACTTGCATCACATCCCATAAGCCCGACAACACATTGTGTCCAACATTTTCCACAAAGATATAATAAGTCATATTTTGGTTCATTTATTAGTTGAAACAAATTTAAATAATGGATCCCATATTCCAATATATGACTCATTATTATTATCTAAACTAAATGCAGTTTGTTCTACTGATATCATCTCCATAGCTTGTATGTACCAAATATTCTTGATTGCAAAAACAAAGAAAGTGTGGGGAATAGCGCTCAAAGGAAGACATGAAACTGCAACAGGAAAATACCAAAAAACAGAAAAAGCCACCAAAATAGGAGCGCAAGACAACACTATGCACGGGAGCACAACCAAAAAACTCAAAATAAGTCACGGCGTGATGTGACAGGTCGTGACAGTACACCTACTTTGAGACAAGAGCTATAGTAATGCACAGTTGGTTTAAATTGATATCCAACAATTGCGACAACGACCTTTTATTGTCTACCGAGTTTCATTTCTTAAAGTTAAAGTTAAAGTTAAAGTACCAATGATTGTCACACACACACTAGGTGTGGCGAAATTATTCTCTGCATTTGACCCATCACCCTTGATCACCCCCTGGGAGGTGAGGGGAGCAGTGGGCAGCAGCGGTGGCCGCGCCCGGGAATCATTTTTGGTGATTTAACCCCCAATTCCAACCCTTGATGCTGAGTGCCAAGCAGGGAGGTAATGGGTCCCATTTTTATAGTCTTTGGTATGACTCGGCCGGGGTTTGAACTCACAACCTACCGATCTCAGGGCGGACACTCTAACCACTAGGCCACTGCTGGTGGTGTGCCTCCGGATTTTTCAATGAAAAATGTGCCTTGGCTCAAAAAAGGTTGAAAAACACTGTTCTAGGACTCACATTCCTACATTGTATACAAAAGACTCATTAAGCATGAACGTATATTTGTCTATCGGTTGATGATGTAGGGGACTTCCCCATCAAAATAGCATCTCCACCGTCTGCTTGCGTTGTAACGCTCACACATAAACACTTCATAAGGCTCCTGCAGTGGGCATGGCCATGCGTCAAAACATACATGATGTAAACCGGCCTACTTCTCCTGCAGGTCCATCACTCGAGCCTACTACCGCAACTCGGTGGGCGGTCTGCTCCTGTTCGACATCACCAACCGCCGCTCCTTCCAGAACGTGCACGAATGGCTGGAGGAGGCGCGCAGTCACGTGCAGCCGCACAGCATCGTCTTCTTGCTGGTGGGCCACAAATGTGACCTGGAGGCACAGCGTCAGGTGCGTACGACCCGCGACCCGAGAGTCTGCAGCATTAATTAAGTATTTCAAATACAATGTATGTAAAATTAGGTATTCCCAATATTTGAATAATACCACTAATGATGGATTAAATTGATATAGCGCTTTTCTAGACACTCAAAGCGCTTCACTGAAAACTCAGAACTCATCATTCATTCACTCCACATTCACACATTAAATGGTGGTAAGCTGCATTACATGGCGGCCAATTTGGACCTAAGGCCCGTCTGACCGCCATTCACATTCATACACCAGTGTGAGCCGCACTGGGCTCAAGATGGGGAAAGTGTGGAATTGAACCTGGAACCAAAGTGATAGTAATGTGTCGTGTCCGTAGAGTCTGTTTATGAGTACCAAACGTGAAAAACAACCTATCATCTTGTTTGTTCCACTTTTAAAGGGGTCATATTATGATTTTTTTTCTACATGTTAACACTTCCTTGTGGTCTACATAACATGTAATGGTGTTTTTTTTTTTTGTCAATAGTTTGCATAGATTATGTTTTACAGACCATCTTCCAGCCACTTTACGACCATCTCTTCAGAATACGCCATTTTGTGGGCAGTCTTATTGATGTGCCTCCACTTCGACTGTGTCTTCTCCCCATGATCCTTATTGTGATTGTTAGCATTTCCATAGCAGGTCCACTGACATATATATATATATATATATTTATATTTAGGTTCGTTTGCGCTACTTTATAATAAAAATGGCAACAGCGGAGGATGCATGTACATGTGCGAGCCAGTCTGTCCCTTGAAAAAGAAGGAGCTTATTGACTACAATGGTGGACTCGTGCACAGCTCTTTGAGGAAATCTCTAGCATATATGGAGATATCTGCGGACGTCACTAATGGGAAAAATGTCACAAATTGGGCAAATTCCAAATGGCTCGCTAAGGCAAGATTGTCTTATAAATATTTCTGCCATGCCTTCCAATTTAGATTTTTAAAGTTTTGGGACTTATGCAGATCCCAAATACACAAAAAACAGGTACCAATAGGTAAGAAAAGTTGTTTTTGTATAATAAGTCCCCTTTAAAAAAACATTTCATAATGTCCAATCAGGGTTTTATGCTGCCAATTCTGTGTGATTGGCTGATACCAATGCCAACTACATGTATTAATTGTACATTTTTCAATGTATTTATGATGAGTGCTATTAACAGTTTACCAATATCAACACAGTATTTAAAGTAGTTCCTTATTCTTTTATTACATGCAATTGTTTGAGCAAAACAAAGTATCGTTCAAATACCGATACTACCATTGGTATCGACACCACCAAATTATGGATTGATCCACCCTCATAAGTGCCGTGTACCGACTGTGACAATTTTGACATAGCAGTTGTTATATTATCCTGTCTCGAGATTCTTATTAATTTGCGTATATATTTCCTGTTAATAACCGCTTACTTTCTGGTTCCATCTACATAGTTAAACTTTACTAAGCACCTATTTCTTCTGTTGTTTCTAGCTGGCTTAGCTATTAGCATGCTCCTCCTGCTTGCTTTCAGTAAAAAGTTTAGCCTCATCCTCCAAGGATAATAATACTTTATTAATAAAGATACAATGATATGCAGTTTATTTTCCGTAATAGAGGTGAATATTATTAACTGAGTGGAGTGGCTCCACAGTGTATTGAGACACATAACTGCGAGCCGCTTATAAGCAAGAGGACTACAAATAAATAGTCAGCCAGAGGGGATCAGCATTTGTGATTGGCATGAAGGTCAATAATCGCCAATGGCATCACAAAACTTGGCCGACACATCTGCACATCCCTAATTTAAAGTCTTTATAAGCCCTGTACAGTACACCAGCTTTCATACACACACACACACACACTTCCCATGCTCTTAAAACACTTCATATTCTAAAACCAAAGCAATTTTAACATGAAAACTTAAATGGGTACATTAAAATCTGTAATGCAGTAGACCGAAGTAAGTGAATCACAATGTGACAAGGGAACATTGTATATGTATCAAGTGAATAAAGGTGTGGGGGGAAACCCAGCTCATTAGCATTAAAGCTATGGATATTAAAACAGCATTTTCCCAGTAGGGCTGACTAAATAGTACTCTTATGGTGTTCAGTTAAATGCAGCCTATATTTAGATAAGGCTGTTATTTCTTCAATGGAAAAACGATAAAGTAAAAAAAAAAATGTAACTTTATGATTTAGAATGCATGAGAAAGCGGAAAGTGAAACGTAGCTCTATGACCAGGGTCATTTTATTTTGAAACGTATATTGTAAGAATAAGATACACCAGCAACATAACCAGTTGTTGTAAGCAGTAAGGAGAAAAAACTGTTCAGTCAGCACTGGTGATGAGTTCAATGTAAAGAACGATACAGTACGGGTAATTGTAACGCTCTTGACTTTCACACCAAATGTAGATGCTACCATCTTGTGGAGTTATTCCAATTTACGTTAGGAGGTTGCCTACAGCCACAACTCTTATTGCCTGTTTTTAGCCCCAGTGATAATGAGGGTGATGTACTTTCAAAGACCATGGACTCGGCCATGGTAGAAGGCTCTGTAGTTAACGGAATACTTTTCCGGTCATCTTACATTTCTTCCAACTCTCTTCCAGGTGAGCCGCCAGGAGGCCGAGAAGCTGGCGGGAGCGTACGGCATGCGCTACATCGAGACGTCCGCACGCGACGCCATCAACGTGGAGCGCGCCTTCACAGAGCTGACTAAAGACATCTTCGCCCTCGTGCGGTCCGGCGAAATCACCATCCAGGAGGGCTGGGAGGGCGTCAAGAGTGGCTTTGTCCCCAATGTAGTGCACTCCTCCGAGGAGGTGACCAAGAGCGACCGCCGCTGCCTATGTTGATGTGGGAAGAGCTTGAACAGGGCGGAGTGGCTGACGGACTAATGTGTCGGCCATCTTTGCTGAAGCGGACCGCTGGAGAGTTGTGGTCTTTTTTTCTTCTTTGGACCGCCATGGTTTTATTTGATGGGAAAAGAACGATCACTTGCTTCTGTGGGCTCAAAGTTTTAATCCGTTTCCTTCCCCTCTTCACTCTTCTCCAATATGCAATTCTATCATTACATACAAAAAGTTTATAACCACCTTTGCCCGGCCTTATGGACAAGTCATGAACTTAAAAAAGAAGACATTATTGCCCATGGATCGTTCTGCTTCAGTATCACATTCTAGCAAAGCAACATTCACTTCGGGAAGGACCCCTTAAAAGCAGGTTGACCCAAAGGGCACTGACTTTTGAAACTCTTGAGCTAAGAGGCAGCATAAGCACCCACAGCCAAAACACCTTGACCTACCCACAATGCACGCTTTGAGACAGAAGTGTACCACTATATAACCAAGCAAAGCAGGTCCAGTTGGCTTGCGGTCAACATTCCAGCACTGGCACAAGAATGTTGGTTACATGTGTGGACTTTTATTTCCTCACGTCACTAATGGACATGAAGACGAGCCACTAACATCAGTCAGAAAATATGCCAAGGTTGTAACCAAATGTCTATCGCTTGAAAGACTGTCAAAAATCTTATCGCAAGACTACTCGGTTACAGCTGCAATATTTTATTCACTTACCGCAGATAGAATGGGTCTTAATACTTTATTTTCCATGCAGCATATGTACCTCGAAATTAAAAGTGGGATTTGGCATATAATCCTTTAACGCTCTATTTAAATAAACCACTGGACCAAATGCATCAATGAGTTGTATGTTATTCCCAACTGTCTTTGCATGGATTCATAGGATCATCCTTGTGTTGTATTTCTGACTTTGTGCATAAAGAAATCACACACAAAAAAATCACTTTAGTTGACTGCCTCCCTTTATCTGTTAAAATAACACAGAGTTCTTATCTGATGGCCATTGCTGTTCTTCTTCATTAATGTTTTAATTCAGGAGCACAGTGACGGACAAATAAATACAGAGAAACAAAAAGGGGAGAGGAAAGAACAAAGAATACAAACAAATTTGTATTTGTTTTTACCTGAAAATAGACTTTTAAAAAGTAAAAAAAACATTGACTGCCGTGGCTACACTAGACTTGATTCCGAATCCAAAACACAGCGCCAGTGTCCGGCCCTTGGTACGCCTCGCGGTAAGAGTGGGTTTGTTGCACTGACTGAACAGAATACCATTAGCAGGAAATGGGTCAGGAGTGATCCTATCTGGATTAAGACTTGTCTGTGGACTTTAGGAGGTTCTCCTTGCTCCTCCTCTTCACGTCCCAGTTGTAGACTCGCGCCATGTCTGAGGTGAGCGGCGGGTTAAGGGGCAACAACAAAGCAAACACACACACACAGAACCCTCAAGTTGGAAGGATACTGACTTCAGTGGTGGTGAACTGGTCTCGCAGGAAATCTAGGTCATCTTCCAGAGTCTCCAGGTTGCGAGAGGCCGTGCAGAGGTTCTTCTCCAGTAAAGCCTGAGCATCGTCAATGTCGTACTCCAGCATGACGTTGGCCTTTGAGGAGGTGGTCCACAATTTAGAATTAACAGAGTACTCTTTACTTCTAGGAATTTCACATTGAGTTGACTTACACCTAACCATAGGCAGACTTTGTCGGTGGGGGGTACTGAGGCTTTGCAGTAAACGTTGTCGGCCAACAAGAAGTGTGTCTCCATAGGATCCGTGGTCTCCTGACAAACAAAATGAAGTACAAACGCAAACTGTCACAATGGTGCGTTCCATTTGCACTGAGAAGTGGGAATTTCTGAGTTCCGAGTCGAAATTCCAACTGGAACGCCTCTGGAGGTAGTATTTCTGATTCAGAAAGTCGTAGCTTTCTCATCATCTAAAGAACATTTTAGTTAAATGTAAGTTGTGTCTAGGACCAAAGATCCTATCTACTTAAAGTTAAAGTGCCATTATGTTGCATCTATTTAAAATAATTTTGTCAATTTGTTCTGGCCTGAAATAAATTGGCCCTTTGAAACCTATCTTATGTAGACCACATTGTTTAACAGAGTTCAGTGATGCAAATGCATGTCAAGTTGATCAACACATTGTATTATTCGCCAGTGCAATAACAGTACTGAAATGAAGACTAAAAGGGCATTAATGGGAGCCTTAAAAAAAAGGAGAAAAAAAAGGAGTAACTAAATAGTTACTTTTCACAGTAACGCATTACTTTTTGGTGTAAGTAACTGAGTTACTTTTGAAATAAAGTAACTAGTAATTGTAACTAGTTACTGGTTTTCAGTAACCAACCCAACACTGCTCGTCAGTCACTGAATATGAATCGAATCACAATGGCATGCTCCAAGTTGGCTCAGGCTGGTAAAAGAAAGGTGGACAGGGAAAACCGACATTTCAAGGAAGAATGGACAGAGCAATATGTTTTCATCCTACCTACTGCAAGTACCAGACCAATGTGTCTAATATGCAACAGTACTGTTGCTCTGGTGAAAAGTGAAAATCTGAAACGTCACTATCTGAAAGAGCACCGCGAATTTGAAGAGACATTTCCTCATGATTCAGAGCTAAGAAAAAAAAGAAATCACGAGGCTGAAAAAGTCATATGAAACATCAAGCAAGATTTTTGTTTAATCTATGACACAACAACAAATAGCAATAGAGTGCTCACTCAGAGTGGCATGGGTTTTGGGTAAACACAAGAAGCCATTCTCTGATGCAGAAACAATTAAAGAATGCTTGACTGAAGTGATGGGTGCCATGTTTGAAGGCAAAGAAAAGGAGGAAATGATAGCTAAAATAAATCAAATCCCACTCTCTGATGCCACAGCTACCAGACGTACTGAAATACTGGCTGGTGATTTGTCCAAGCAGCTTTGTGATGGAATAAAAAAACGCAGAGTGCATATCCCTAGCAGTGGATGAGTCCACTGACACCACTGACAATGCTCAGTTGTTGGTGTTTGTGAGGTATTATGATGAGGAAAAGGGGGAGTTTATTGAAGATGTTTTGGGCCTGGCAAACCTCAGTGGACAAACAAGGGGAGAAGACATCTATAAAGCAATATCAGAAATGCTGAATGAAAAAGGGATAGATCTGAAGAAAGTTGTGTCCATTGCAACTGATGGAGCTCCAGCCATGTTGGGGAGAGAGAAGGGACTGGTTCCGCGTCTGAGAGAACACCACCCTGGCCTGATATCTTATCACTGCATAATCCACCAGTCTGTCCTTTGTGCAAGTCTTGGAGAAGTGTACTCAGAAATCATGACAACAATGATGAAACTCATAAACTTCTTGAGAGCATCATCTGCACTGCAGCACCGCTTGCTGCGCACATTCCTAACAGAGGTAGATGCTGCTTTTGATGATTTGCTCGTGCACAACAACATCAGATGGCTGAGCAAAGGCAGGGTCCTGGAGCGTTTTTGGGCCAATAGAGAAGAGCTGCAAGTGTTTCTGTCCCAGCAAAATAGCGCAAAAGCAAAACAGTTCCTGGAATTTCTGCAAAATGCTGGGAAAATGGAAGCTGTGGCATTTTTGGCTGATATAACCTCCCATCTCAATGACCTAAATCTCAAGCTACAGGGGAAGAAGAACACAGTGTGTGAGCTGATGTCAGAAGTCCGTGCCTTCCAGAGGAAGCTGGAGCTTTTCAAAAGTGACAAACAGGTAACTAATTTGTTATTATTATTTTCTACCACACTATTTTCTTCCACTTGATAATTCATACCTATTTTTAAGCATTGTTCCTAATATATATTTAAACTGTGTATCTACAGGAGGAACTGCTCCACTTCCCCAAACTTCTGGAACTGACTAAAGGAGAGGGAGATCATCATTGCCATTTGGAATTCTTGGAAAAACTCATTGCAAATTTCAAGACTTGCTTTGATGGCTTCATTTTGGGAAAACAAGTCCTGCTGTTCATTGAAAACCCATTCCTGATCAGAAATGTGAGTGCGTTCTCTGCAGAAGCAAAACAAGTCTTCCCATGGGCCAGAGCTGCTTCACTGCAGACTGAGCTCATTGACCTCCAAGAAAGTGTCGCACTGAAAGAGTCTCAGTGTGACGCCATCACCTTCTGGTCAAAGCTGGTCATTCCTTCCAAGTTGCCTTTGCTGCATAAGATGGCCTGTCACATCCTCACAATGTTTGGCTCAACATACAGCTGTGAGTCTGCCTTCTCTACAATGAACATTGTGAAGAACAAGTACCGCAGCAGACTGACCAATGAACACCTGGATCAGTGTCTCCGCCTGGCCATCACACCTTTTGTGCCAAAGTTCAAAGTCTTGGCTTCAACTCCAAGAACCCAATTCTCCCATTGAGCAGCTGTGTTTTACACAATGGGGATGTACTGTGCCATAGTTATATTTGCACATGAATGAGATCTGTTGAGGTCATTTGTTTACCAGGGATAGGAGGGTTGTGTTTAAAAGTATTTATTTTTTGTTAAAACGGAAAGTTTTATTTAAGTTCTTATTTATTTTTGTTTCAAAGAAAATCTTTCATGTATTTTATTGGATATTTATTTTATTTTTGTTAATTTTAAGAAAATGTTAAACTACTACCTTCCTCCTGCTACTATATAAGCTTGACCGATAATAAACGGACCCAGCCTGTTTCAAAATAACATTTGTGGACCTTCAAGATTTGTACTTGAGGATTCCTGATATACATGAACAAAATGACAGTTGTCAGCTGTTAGCATATATTACCTCAATCAGACATGGTGGAAATGTTTGTTACAAGATACTGCAGTAGTAAACAGTAGGGATGCAGTACTCTGTATAATCCTGCAAGAGACAATTTGCTTTAATAAAAAAATAAATGATTCTGACATTAATCAAGATCGGATGATATGAAAATAATTGTGATCATTATTTTTGCCATATCGCCCAGCTCTATATAATAGTAAAGATAAAATGACAGCAGAAGCCTCGCCCACTTTTCAAGTCTCACAAAGGGGCAAAGACAGAAAGTTTTATATTCAGCTTTTACTCACTACATTTCCCTACACTAGATCAGTCCGATTTCTCAAATAGTTTTGTTTTTTGTATTTTTACACCCACATGTAAAGTCCAAGTGTCCATGCGCTCTCTCTAATGTGACTAATGGTCATACGCCATGTGCCTCCCGGACGCTTATTTTCGTTTAGCGCGGATAAATGTATTGCTTTTCCCTTTGACGTCCCACTGGGCGTCTGTGGCTCTTTCTATGTAAACAGTTTAGCTCTTTAGTAGCTGATGTCAGCTGTAATATTGACACATACTGTATGAGAACTACTACATCTCGCTGATGTTAAACAGCAGACAGCCTCAAGAAATGATGTTGGATAGCGCTACGAGCATGACGCTACTACCAAAAATGTATCAGAGCGGATGCAGGCTCAAAGCAAAGAAAGACTTGCAGCAGAGAGTTTTTTCGAAGGAATTTTCGGGCAGACAGCTTTTAGTTGTAATTTTTGGAAATAACAGTAAACATTTCAAAATGCACCTGCCCTGTTTCGTAACTTAATTGAAAAAGTATGTCTGCTTATATTTGGTTACTGCTGTTTTCTAAAAAATGATGTCAAGATATCGTATCGTTAACCCAATATTGTGTATCGTATCGTCTTGTGAGCTGACCTATCATCACACTGCTAGGCGAGCGCCTATATATATTTTACAGTTTAAACAGCATTTTAATAGAGTATGAGGCCTACTGTAGGGCTAAAGCTTGGATTGTGCTTTTATGAATTTAGATTGTTAGTATCCTTCATTTTGAGTGAACAATGCCAGTTAGAGGTTTTGTAGCTCATTGTAATGTAATAATTACAAAAGTCACTTTTATTGCAAATGATCTGAAATCAGAAAATAAGTCAACCTCAAGCTAGCGGGAGGGTTTGCAGGCTATGGAGCGGGCTGGTGTAATACAGCAGCGCCTCCATACAGTGGCATATACAGTGGGTATGGAAAGTATTCAGACACCTTTAAAAGTTTCACTCATTTTCATTGCAGACATTTGCTAAAATCACAAAAGTTAATTTTATTTCTCAATGTATACTCAGCACCCCATCTTGACAGAAAAAAATAAATGTAGAAATGTATTGAAAATTTAAAAAATCCCAGGTACATAAGTATTCAAACTCTATGCTCAATACTTTGTTGATGCACCTTTGGCAGAAATTATATATGATGAATATGATGCCACAATCTTGGCACTCTTATCTTTGGGCAGTTTCGCCGATTCCTCTTTGCAGCACCTCACAAGTTCCAGCAGTTTGGATGGGAAGCGTTGGTTTTAATCCAAGATGTCTGTACGTTGCTGCAGTTTTTTATTTTTAATAAGTTTGCAAAAATGCCTACATTTGTTTTTTCTCTGTTAAGATGGGGTGCTGAGCGTACATTAACGAGAAATAGAATGACATTTTTTGATTTTAGCAAATGGCTGCAATGAAACAAATAGCGAAAAATTTAAAGGGGTCTGAATACTTTCCGTACCCACTATATTGTGTCAAAAATTTATATTTTTGGGGAGTTTCAATTAGTCCTGTTTATTTGCTATTATAAGCAATAGCTGGGATCTACTGTACACTCCACCATTTACATTGACATGAGGGCTTTAACGATAAATGGTAATAATGATAACTGCGATAAAACTTCGGTTAGTATTAACGTTTTAAATGAAAATTATCAAAAAAACATTATCAAAGAACCCTTTTTTTGACAAACTCCCGGACTGACTGGCAACAGCTCGCCAAGTTAAATGCTAACAGGAGACATTAACGTCTTCACTCATTAAGAAACAACATACCTCAACCTAAACTTATGTAAACACATTGCTGTCTGAGCAACTCAGCTACTCAATTGTACACATTGAACCTACAAGATGTGCTAAAAAGCGTCATCGTTCTATATGAGAAAATGAGGAAAAAGGTGTTTTAACGATGCATTCAAGGACCACTGAACAGCATAGGACACAACCATGCCCGCCACAAATAATAGATTTTAAAGCGCTACAGTGCAAACCAATATTTAAAACAATACAAGCTTAGCCATTAAATCAGATAAAACACTTGGCAACCCTTAATTGGCCCTAGTGTGTGAATGTGAGTGTGAATGTTGTCTTCTATCTGTGTTGGCCTAGAGATGTCCGATATTATCGGCCGATAAATGCTTTAAAATGTAATATCGGAAATTATCGGTATCGTTTTTTTATTATCGGTATCAGTTTTTTTATTATCGGTATCAGTTTTTTTTTGTTTTTGTTTTTTTAAGTAAATCAACATAAAAAACACAAGATACACTTACAATTAGTACACTAACCCCCAAAAAAACCCTCCCCCTCATTCACACAAAAGGGTTGTTTTTTTCTGTTATTAATATTCTGGTTCCTACATTATATATCAATATATATCAATACAGTCTGCAAGGGATACAGTCCGTAAGCACACATGATTGTGCGTGCTGCTGGTCCACTAATAGTACTAACCTTTAACAGTTACTTTTACTCATTTTCATTAATTACTAGTTTCTATGTAACTGTTTTTATATTGTTTTACTTTCTTTTTTATTCAAGAAAATGTTTTTAATTGATTTATCTTATTTTATTGTATTAATTTTTAAAAAAAGGACCTTATCTTCACCATACTTGGTTGTCCAAATTAGGCATAATAATGTGTTAATTCCACGACTGTATATACAGCCGTATCGGTTGATATCGGTATCGGTAATTAAGAGTTGGACAATATCGGAATATCGGATATCGGCAAAAAGCCATTATCGGACATCCCTACAATTAACATTTACCGGTAAATACATCTTAAAGTGTACTTATCAATATACAACAATAAAAGCTTAGCCATTAAAACAGAACTAAAATATTATCAGTTAAGCATAAAAAACACAAAATATGCAAAGTAGTGGGTTTTATATAACAGTGTCTATATATTTGTTTTTAGTTTTTTAAATAACTGTCGAGTTTGTGTGTAAAAGTACTTTTTGAGCACATTCAACAATTCTGTGAGAATAATGATAACTGTGATCATTTTGGTCGGGATAACTGTGATATTCAATTTTCATATTATTACATCCCTAATTGACTCCATGGACAATTGATCTGTATTTTATATAGCACTTTACTATACCTGAAACAATACCCAAAACGCTTTACATGTCGTTGTGGCTTGTGCAGCCCTTTGAGACACTGGTGATTTAGGGCTGTATAAGTAAACTTTGATTGATTGATTGATACATCATATGTCACATTCACCCATTCCCACACAATCACACGCTGATGGAGGAAGCTACCATGCAAGGCACTAACCACGACCCATCATGAGCAAGGTGAGTGAAGTGTTTTGCCCAAGGACACAACAGCGGTGACTAGGATCAGTGTTGGCGCTAGTAATTTTCAAAATGGGGTCCCAGGGACCCCATCAAGTCATAAAAATGGGATCTCACAGTACATTTTTGGAGTCCCACTTTTTTGTAAGCGTTTTAAAAACAAATGATAAATGTATGCATTATCCTGTTATATCTCACATTTTATATTGTGTTTTGGAAAAATGTTGTCAAAGGTTAATTCATAAAAAAAATAATACAAAAGAAAACAAATGTTTATGCATATGTAAATTTATTCAGTTATAAACATTCCTTCATTTTCTTCTTTCCTTCATGGATCTAAACTTTACCGCTGCCAGTAGTTTTTCTATATTTTCATTTAATAAGTTGTAGGTGTATTTATTTCAGTATAAAAGTGTAAAAAGTTTTTTGCCTCGGTCAGGAAATGATGATAATGGTGTGCCAGGGCATACATGCATATGACACATTTAATTGATTATTCTCACCTGTATGTAGATCATCAGTCATTTAAAAACCGCCACATCTACACATTCATCGCAAATAATGCCAACAAACTTGGGATTTGGCAAGTTAGTTTCAATGTCATTTAATACAGTGGCACTCTAGCATTTTTCAACTATGGCTTGGTGATGGCCATAAGTCGTGTGTTCCTCTTTCAGAATGACAATATGTGGGGTGACTGACATGTGTAAGTGAGAGGGCAAGTTAGGAGATGGAGCGCTAGCATGTTCTGGAGTGTTAATTGCATGGTGGATGTCCGGTTGGCTTTGTGGAAAACTTAAATACAGAGTTGTAACAAATCAAAGGCCTCGTCTTTCCCCGTGCTCCTTGACCACGGTCTGGGAGCAGACAAGCAGGAAAGGTGTAACATGATGTTTCTTGGTGCCTGGTGAAACTGGATCTTTGAAAATCAAAGTGGCTCCTGAAGCCACTTTTCATTGAAGTTTAGCTTCTTGGGTTTATTGCTCACCATGACGAAAACAATCACACGCGGGAGACCTAATACCAGAAAAGCAGCATTTGTGATCGATAAAATTTTGGCAAATCAAAATTTAAGAAAAAGAACCGGTAAGTTCATTACTTTGAAGTCGACCAATAACTAATAATTTGACCCGGAAAATATAAACAAAACAAAACACCGGCGGAAAGCGATAATCGATAAACAAAAAAACAAGCAAACAGGGCGGTAAAAAAAAAAAATGCATCCAGAAGACGCACGGTCTTCCGGAAATTTGCGTCCTTTCTGATATCAATGCATAAAAAGACACAAAAAGTGCGTTAACGCCAACACTGTAGGATGATGGAAGCTGGATTTAAACACTCCACTCGACCATCGGAGCAACGCCGCCCCACAAGTCTCCAATCAAAACAACATGCATCCATGCACAGATGTTCCAATGGAGATTCGAAGAGACGTGCAAACAAATAGACGATCAATGCACACAAAAAAAGCCTAACAAACCTTTTTCTTCTGCATGTGCCTCAGGATCTCTAGCGTCTGTTTTATTTGCGGGATCTGGCTTTTTAATCTGGAAGCCAACAGAGAAAAAAAGGTTTAACTAAAACAATCTCAATGGGTAAATCTGTGGACTGTAGCTTACCGGAGTTTCTTCTGCGATAGGTTAAGCTCCATGTACTTGTACTTCTGGTATTGCTCATCCAGCTTCCTTAAAGCCGCGTCCGCAGTCTCGTTGCCTGGCTTCTTCATGAAAGAGTCCACATCCTCCTGTCCCACAAAAGAGAGAAATGCGCACCGAAACCAGTGAGAGGACAAACAAATCACATACAAATAATATGATGGCCTCCTTTTCAATGAATGACTGTTTGGGTGATAATGCAGGGTCTCTGCAGGTTTCAACAAGCCAAACTTAAGACTTTTTTAAGACCATATTGAATACAATTTAAGGCCCATTTCACATTGATACAGGCAAAAAAAGTACAAAAGACTTGAGGAAAATTGGAGATAGATAAACTGGGACCCCAGGTACCTTGACTGGACCCGCTCGCCTTCCCAAAAACGCTTGATTCAGGCCCTTAACTTTGGAGATGAGATCTCTCGATGTAATCGGCTAATCTAAATCGCGCTACGTATGCCGTCTTGTCTTTTCCACACTTAAACGTTTTTACCATCTCTGAATCCGGGAACATAATCTGGAACCGCTCATCAATGTTCTCGTTGTCAGTATATGACTGGTGCTTAGTTACCGTGTGAAAAGTCAATAGCACCTCCGCTTTTAGTGTCGGCGTAGACCCAAACACTGTCCAGAGGTCAACTGGAGTTGCAGCAGACTGGGACGCGCTGGACCTCGATGATCCGGCTCCTGATGTGGAGCAACAGTGGCTGATTGACGTGTTTGCTGCTGGCATTTTATGACCGCTTTGTGCTTTTACGATTTGCAACGGGATTCCAATGTTCCAAGTTTTGAAGTTTTCTTGCACAAAGTGCGGTGTGGTTCATATGGTTTCCCTCCACCGGCTTCAACCATGCACTACACTGTTCGTCCTGAAACCACAAATCCTTAAACGTGCACTTACCAATGCATGCAAGTACTGTAATTCGGTTCTGTTTAAAGTTTTCTTCGCTGCTATGCTAACTAAGCTGTCAACACACAGCTGTGCGCGCACAGCAATAGCTGGTGGTGTTCGATAAATTTTGGTATCCTGGAGCATTCAAAGTTCCTTTCACTGTAACTAAGGGGCCAAGCCTAACTCCGGAAACACAACCCCACACCATAATTCCTCCTCCACCAAATTTCACACTCAGCACAATGCAGTCCGAAATGTACCGTTCTCTCGGCAACCTCTAAACCCAGACTCGTCCATCAGATTGTCAAATGGAAAAGCGTGATTCATCACTCCAGAGAAGGCGTCTCCACTGCTCTAGAGTCCAGTGGCGACGTGCTTTACACCACTGCATCCGACGCTTTGCATTGGACTTGATGTATGGCTTAGAGGCAGCTGGCTCAGCCATGGAAACCCATTCCATGAAGCTCTCTGTATACTGTACGTGGGCTAATTGGAAGGTCACATGAAGTGTGGAGCTCTGTAGCAACTCTTTGCACTATATGCTTTTGCATCCGTGGACCCCTCTCTGTCAGTTTACGTGGCCTACCACTTTGTGGCTGAGTTGCTGTTGTTCCCAAACTCTTCCATTTTCTTATAATAAAGCCCACAGTTGACTTTGGAATATCAAAGAGCGAAGAAATTTCACGACTGGATTTGTTGCACAGGTGGCCTTGTGGTTAGAGTGTCCGCCCTGAGATCGGTGAGTTCAAACCCCGGCCAAGTCATAACAAAGACTGTAAAAATGTGACCCATTACCTCCCTGCTTGGCACTCAGCATCAAGGGTTGGAATTGGGGGTTAAATCACCAAAAATGATTCCTGGGCGCCACCACCGCTGCTGCTCACTGCTCTCCTCACCTCCCAGGGCTTGATCAAGGGGATGGGTCAAATGCAGAGGACACATTTCACCACACCTAGTGTGTGTGTGTGACAATCATTGGTACTTTAACTTTAACTTAACTTTAACTATGATAGTTCCACGCTGGAAATCACTGAGCTCCTGAGAGTGGCCCATTCTTTCACAAATGTTTGTAGAAAGTCTCCGTGCCTAAGTGCTTGATTTTATACACCTGTGGTCAGGCCAAGTGATTAGGACACCTAATTCTGATCACTTGGATGGGTGGCCAAATACTTACGGCAATATAGTTTTTTTGATTGGTTGAGAAGTTTATTGACGTCTTAAAGAATTTAAATCATGTAATGCTATAAAAAGGCAAATGGATGGCACAAAAAGCCAAAAGGCTTTTTTCCATTGTGGTCCATTAAATATTCATCACATTTGATACATTCAATAATAAAAGCTATACAACCTGTAACATGTATATAAAAAATTACGTTAAAAAATTGATAAATTATGTACATATACACAGTATACATGTCAGGTGAATTGAAAAATATATACAAAAAATGGAGGGGGGGGGTATATACACTATGTACATGACACTATGTATATGACTATGCACATGTTGACTCCAAGAGAAGTATGCTTGCAAGTTCCAAAATGATTGGAAACAAGAATTTCAGTTCATCCAGGACAGCTCGAAGGGGAAGGAGTATGCTGCCTGCAAATTTTGTAGATCAGACTTCTCCATTGAACACAGTGGCCGAATGGATATAGTCACTCGTGAACGGTCAGAGAAGCACAAGGCGGCGGCAACGCAGCACCGGTCACAGCCCAGTATTATGGGCCACCTTGCTAAATGGAGATCCGAGGGTGTAACATATGCAGAGACAAAGATGGCTATGCTGATAGCTGCGAGCAACATCCCGTTCTCATTTGCGGATGTTTTCAACAAATCTGTGAAGGATACGTTCCCGGATTCAGAGATCGCTCGCCAGTAATCAAATAGCAGAACAAAGGCTGCTCAAATAGTGAAAGGTAAGTGTTTTTTTTAAAGTAAGCAGCAAGTACAGTACAGTTAATAGAACAACTGTGTTTTCATTATGGTGTACTGTACTATATATATATATACATCCCCCATGGTTCTGTTTTCAGGAAGTACGGTATTGCATTTCATTTTTGAGACACAAACACGACACAGAACAAACCAAAAGTAGTGAAACAAAAATTAATATTATCAACAGTATCAATACTAGTTACAATTTCAACATAGCAGTGATTAAAAATCCCTCATTGACATTATCATTAGACATTTATAAAAAATAAAAACAATGAACAATAGTGTCACAGTGGCTTACACTTGCATCGCATCTCATAAGCTTAACACACTGTGTCCAATATTTTCACAAAGATAAAATAAGTCATATTTTTGGTTCATTTAATAGATAAAACAAATTTAAATTATTGCAATCAGTTGATAAAATTGTCCTTTACAATTATAAAAGCGTTTTACAAAAATCTACTACTCTGCTTGCATGTCAGCAGACTGGGGTAGATCCTGCTGAAATCCTATGTATTGAATGTAGGGCTGCAACAACTAATCGATTAAATCGATTAAAATCGATTATAAAAATAGTTGCCGATTAATTTACTCATCGATTCATTGGATCTATGCTATGCGCATGCACAGAGGCTACGTTTTTTTTGGTTTTTTTTTAACCTTTATTAATAAACTGCAACATTTACAAACAGCTGAGAAACATTAATCAAAATAATAGGTGTGTAACGGTACGTGTATTTGTATCCAACCGTTGCGGTACGGGGGTTTCGTTTCGGTGCGGAAGTGTACCGAACGAGTTTCCACACGGACATATTAAGTAGCGTACTGCACGTTGTGTAAACAATACTCAAAATGCCGGACATTTGAGGCATTTATGAAACTCCGCCCTGACAGCTCCGCAAAAGAGGACATGTCCGGTGAAAAGAGGACGCATGGTCAGTCTATCCTAGCCCGTTAGCTGCTAGCAAAAGAGGACTAGCAGCGATCGATTTCACCGGACGTGAAACCGGGCTAGGTCCTGACCATACGTCCTCTTTTCACCGGACATGTCCTCTTTTGCGGGGCTGTCGGGCGGTGTTTCTTAAATGCCTGAAATGTCCGGCATTTTGAGTTAGGGTTGCGTGTATTTTCAATGTACGTTCAGGGTTAAGGTTAAAAACACAACAAATTGTGCGTGCAGCAGCATTCGTGAGGGACGTGCAGGGACAGAGAAAGTGAGAGAGTTGTGATAAACGCGCATGCGTCGTCAGGCTCTGCTTTTTATCGATACATTTATCAGATAAATGTTTTTATTATCTATAGCAGGGGTGTCAAAAGTGTGCATTTTTGTAACATTTTCCTTTATTTATTTGGCAAGTTGAAAGAACATGGCGCCAGTATGCTGTTTTTTTTCAATAAAATACTGGAAAGGATAGAAATGTCGCTTGTCTCTTTTATCCGATTATTAATCAATTAATCAAAGTAATAATTGACAGATTAATCGATTATTAAATGAATCGTTAGTTGCAGCCCCAATTGAATGAATAGAGAATTGTTTTAAATCGGGGAAAAAATTGTTTTTGAATCGAGAATCGTGTTGAATTGAAAAAAAAAAATCGATATTGAATCGAATCGTGGGACACCCAAAGATTCACAGCCCTACTAATAAGGTCAATAGATTTTTAAAGGGGAACATTATCACCAGACCTATGTAAGCATCAATATATACCTTGATGTTGCAGAAAAAAGACCATATATTTTTTTTAACCGATTTCCGAACTCTAAATGGGTGAATTTTGGCGAATTAAACGCCTTTCTAATATTCGCTCTCGGAGCGATGACATCACAACGTGACGTCACATCGGGAAGCAATCCGCCATTTTCTCAAAACACCGAGTCAAATCAGCTCTGTTATTTTCCGTTTTTTCGACTGTTTTCCGTACCTTGGAGACATTATGCCTCGTCGGTGTGTTGTCGGAGGGTGTAACAACACGAACAGGGACGGATTCAAGTTGCACCAGTGGCCCAAAGATGCGAAAGTGGCAAGAAATTGGACGTTTGTTCCGTACACTTTACCGACGAAAGCTATGCTACGACAGAGATGGCAAGAATGTGTGGATATCCTGCGACACTCAAAGCAGATGCATTTCCAACGATAAAGTCAAAGAAATCTGCCGCCAGACCCCCATTGAATCTGCAGGAGTGTGTGAGCAATTCAGGGACAAAGGACCTCGGTAGCACGGCAAGCAATGGCGGCAGTTTGTTCCCGCAGACGAGCGAGCTAAACCCCCTGGATGTCTTGGCTCACACCGTCCCTTATGCCACCGAAGATGATCAAGAGAAGAATATCGACCCTAGCTTCCCTGGCCTGCTGACATGAGGGTATGTCTACAGAATATATTAATTGATGAAAATTGGGCTGTCCGCACTCTCAAAGTGCATGTTGTTGCCAAATGTATTTCATATGCTGTAAACCTAGTTCATAGTTGTTAGTTTCCTTTAATGCCAAACAAACAAACACATACCAATCGTTGGTTAGAAGGCGATCGCCAAATTCGTCCTCGCTTTCTCCCGTGTCGATGGCTGTCGTGTCGTTTTCGTCGTTTTCGCTTGCATACGGTTCAAACCGATATGGCTCAATAGCTTCAGTTTCTTCTTCAATTTCGTTTTCGCTACCTGCCTCCACACTACAACCATCCGTTTCAATACATGCGTAATCTGTTGAATCGCTTAAGCCGCTGAAATCCGAGCTAATGTCTCTATATCTTGCTGTTCTTTCCGCCATGTTTGTTTGTATTCACTGTGACGTCACAGGAAAATGGACGGGTGTTTATAACGATGGTTAAAATCAGGCACTTTGAAGCTTTTTTTAGGGATATTGCGTGATGGGTAAAATTTTGAAAAAAACTTCGAAAAATATAATAAGCCACTGGGAACTGATTTTTAATGGTTTTAACCATTCTGAAATTGTGATAATGTTCCCCTTTAAGACCTTTCAAAAATGGTTTTAAGACTTTTTATGAGATTTTAGGAGAACTTTAGACATTTTAAAAAAGGCCTTAAAATCAAATGATTGTATTTAAGACCCCGCCAATACCCTGTAATGAGATCACTGCCTGCAGTTGCAAAGTGGACAGTTAAAATAACACAGTTGGAAACATGGTAAGAAAGAGAGAGCTCCTCCTGCTCATTAAACACCACTGAACCAAACCTAAGTGATATATTAAACTCGGAACAATGACGGCTCCTACCTACTCTTTTAGGAAAGAAAGCCCAAACCTTAGAAGAAGCTCGAACAAGACAAAAGGTCCATACTTGGAACTGTTCGGCTTTCACACACTTTTAGTGAGCAAGCTAACTTAGTGCTAGCACCATGCTCACAGACGCTGACTTGCGAGCACCGAGACGAGTCACTTCCCGAAGAAAGAGTGTCAGGACATGATACACGCACGACGACGAAGGGCCCACGTACCACGAACACCGCCTCGGGAATACCGAGATGCTTTTTCTTGGTCGCCTGCACGGCATTGCTGTTGTCTATGGTGGCCGCCATCATGGGGAGAGGCTGCTTCTTTCTTCCTCGCCTTGCTTGTAAGAAGGCAGCTTCAAGAGGTGGGGTAAGGAAGGACTTCCTCTAGTGGCTTTAGACTGTAATGACCTGAGTGCAGCCATGTAGTAAAATTGATTGATTGATTGATTGAAAATTTTATTAGTGTGTACAGTGTTCAAAAACTCCTTTGTCCCACACGCCATTAGACTGTACAACTCCTCTCTGGGAGGGAGGGGGGTTACTAGGATGACAGGGGATGCAAAACAATAACAGTGCATATATATTATATTTTTATTCTCATTGTTGCTTTTTTATTTTTATTCTATTGTAATATTTTTCTATTTTGTTTCCATTTATACCCCCATTATTTACTTTTTACTTTTTACAATTTTGTACACTGCTGCTGGAATTTAAATTTTCCGGAGGGAACTCTCCTGAAGGAATCAATAAAGTACTATCTATCTATCTATCTATCCATCTATCTATCTATCTATCTATCTATCTATCTATCTATCTATCTATCTATCTATCTATCTATCTATCTATCTATCTATCTATCTATCTATCTATCTATCTATCTATCTACAGCTCCACTAATGGACATTGGAGTGTCACTTTCAAAGGCAATGTGGAATGCGCTCCCAACAGGTATAAAAGAAAGGGCATCTCTATCCTCCTTCAAAACCGCAATAAAAGTACACCTCCAGGCAACTTCAACCCTAAACTAACACCCTCCCCGGATTGTTGTTAATCAAATGTAAATAATCAAATGTAGATACTTTTTCTCATGCCTTCTGATTTCTCTCTCTCTCTCTATGTCCACTACTTGCTGTACATATCCTACCAAGTCAGACCTACACTGTTTCAATATCCATTTCTCTGTTCTCAATTGTTGATGACTGATGAAAACAACCAAACCTAACCCCCCACCCCCCTCCACACCCCGGATTGTAAATAATGTAAATAATTCAATAATTCAACTTGATTAACTTGTGTGATGACTGTATTATGATGATAGTATATATCTGATAGTATATATATGTGCAACCGTGCATATATATTTACTTTTTTTGTCCTGTCCAGCTTCTCAGGCAAATCATATTGTTGATGTAGATGCCCATATCGGCTGTACAAATGTACAAGTGTGGGATACTTCTCTTGTTGCCTTATTTGTATTTGACTTTATTAAATGTATTTATATTATCATTTGGGGCAGCCGGGCCGGAGCAGGAGGGGATGGAAAGAGAAAAAAAAGGAAGACAGAGGGGGAAATTGTGGGGACAAGAGGGGGATTAGACAGAGAGACAAAAACAACAACAGCAAACAGAATAATAACAACAACAGCAGCAGCAACAACAACAACAACAATAAGTGACGTGCGGTGAGGTTGATGGCTGGTGAGGCACTGACTTCATCACAGTCAGATTTACAAACATATGAACCCGAAAGAGTATCTTATTCACCATTTGATTGGCAGCAGTTAACGGGTTATGTTTTAAAATCTCATACCAGCATTCTTCCCTGCTTGGCACTCAGCATCAAGGGTTGGAATTGGGGGTTCAATCACCAAAAATGATTCCCGGGCGCGGCGCCGCTGCTGCCCACTGCTCCCCTCACCTCCCAGGGGGTGATCAAGGGGATGGGTCAAATGCAGAGGACACATTTCACCACACCTAGTGTGTGTGACAATCATTGGTACTTTAACTAAACTTTAACTTTACACATACAAACTGTAGCACACAAAAAAGCACATTTAATAAATAAAGAAACGTTATTATGGTCTTACCTTTACTTATAAATGAAGTCCATGCGCCGCTCCTTTTGAACAAAAGCATCGATAACTTGTTAATAGAAGTCTTCCTTATCTTTCTTCAGTTTTAAAAGTCTCTCTGTCTCGATGGAGATCTTCCTTTAAGTATTACCTCCTGCTTCGATTGAAAGTCCAGTTTAGAAAACTGTTTTATTTTAGATATGTAATCCTCCATGTTAATAGTCCAGGCAAGAGGAAAAAATAAATGATCGCTGCTAACTGTTGCTGCTTGTTGTCACTTCTTCTGCAGCCGAGTAGTCAAGAATGATCTCTGGAATCACTAGCGCCCTCTACCACCAGGAGGCGGGATTACTGCGAGCCTCACACAGTGTGTCTTCGCAGCAGTTTTATGATTGCTCAGCACAAGAAATATGTTACACACATACAGTTGTTGACAAAATACACTGTACATTATATACCTCAGCTAACTAAACTATGGAAATGTATAATATAATTCATATAGCAATACGGGGTTAGCCGAGTCATTGCGCAATCCATGGCGAGGCTCAACTCAGTGACGTGCCTCAACTGGCTGCTGACTCACCGCAAGTCTCTTCTCAGTATTTGAACGGCAAATGTGAAAATTCAGCGATTTTGAATAAAGATAATCTAAAACTGGTGAAGTTAAATGGATAATAACTTTATAGAATAATCACTGGATACATATAACAATTTAATTTTTTTTTTTTTTTTTTTACATTTTTTTCTTTCCATGATGGCACGTGAGGCCCGCCTCACCTGCCTCCCCTGACTGCACGTCACTGACAACAATAGAGCAACATCAGCAAATACGATGTGTACAAATATGATGGTAAAAGTGTATATCGTTTTTCAAATCACCTGACATGTGTATTAGTACACAATTTATCAATTTTTTGAACATAATTTTTTATATACATGTTACAGGTTACATATCTTTTATTATTGAATGTATCAAATGTGATGAATATTTTAATGGACCACAATGGAAACAAGTCTTTTGGCTTTTTGTGCCATCCATTTGCCTTTTTAAAACATTACATGGATTCAATTCTTTAAGATGTCAATAAACTTCTCAATCAATCAATCAAAAAGCAGTAGTGACCATGTTATGAAAATGTATTGCACTTTAAAACGTTTTTTTTTTTTTTTTTTATTGTTTTGCATCCCCTGTCATTTTAGTACCCCCTACCCCCCAGAGAGGAGTTGTACATTCTGATGGCGTGTGGGACAAAGGAGTTTTTTAGTCTATTATTCCGGCACTTAGGATGAAGCAGTCTAGCACTGGACAGGCTACAGAAGTGTTCAAACCAAAAACTCAACAACAGACACATAGGACACACCAGACATTTCTATCAGGATTTAAACTCAAGGCCTGGGGTCAAGGCCAGATCTGGTCCGCCACATCATTGCCTGGAAATAATATATAATAATGTATTCATTATTTTCCATTTTGACAGAAAAATAAATAAATGTACTGTTTGCATTTACATATCTTTTAAACTTTAATAATATCTAATAATGCAATATGCATTAAATGATCATACAGTCCGATAAAGCAGCACGGTACTGCAGGGGTTAGTGCATGTGCCTCACAATACGAAGGTCCTGGGTTCGATCCCTGGGCTGTGGCGTTTGCAGGTTCTCCCCGTGACTGCGTGGGTTCCCTCCGGGTACTCCGGCTTCCTCCCCCTTTCAAAGACATGCATCTGGGGATAGGTTGATTGGCAACATTAAATTGGCCCTAGTGTGTGAATGTGAGTGTGAATGTTGTCTGTCTATCTGTATTGGCCCTGTGATGAGGTGGCGACTTGTCCAGGGTGTACACCGCCTTCCGCTTGAATGCAGCTGAGAAAGGCTCCAGCACCCCCCTACCCTGAGAGGGACAAGCGGTACAAAATGGATTGATGGACAGTCCCATAAAAACATTGTGTTAAAATAAAATGATGTACTGTATGTAAATATCTGCTTGACTTATGAATTCAAAGCAGGCTATTCATCAAATTGTGGAAGATCTAATGGCCTGGAATCAACAGAAGTAGCGATAATGCGCCACGTAGAATGCCAACTTAAACCATGCAGAGGAAGAATTGTTTCTTCACTCTTTTCCTGATAGAATTCAACAATGGAGGTATGTATTTATCAGTTTGTATGAAGATCCAGTACAGTTTGGAAGTATTATACACAGGTATATTTAACAGTCATCAACATTCATGTGACGACCGGGGCGCATGGTGATGCGGAGTTTCGTTCTCCCAGGATGCAACGGACTTGGGACACAGCGTGAAGGTAAAAGAAATGATTTATTTACGGAATAAATCAGAAGGAACAAAGAAAAGGGTGCTCATAGCACATAAGGTAAAAACTAAGGATGGCTAGCGTGGGAGCTAGCGAGTAACAGAGCCTAGCGTGGAAGCTAGCAGGTACAGAGCAAGAACAAAAGTCGTCTACTGTTGCAAAAAGCAAACTAGGAAGCAAGACCGAATGACAGGGAAGGCAGGCTTAAATAATAATGTCAGTGATGACAAACAGGTGCGCGTCGGGAACACACGCGGCAGGTGAAAATAATAAGCAGCCATGGCAACAAACTCAGGTGTACAAAACAGGCACTCAAGGAGTCCAAAACTAACAAAAAACACAAGTACCTTGAAAACGTAAACAAAAATATGATCTGGGCAGCGGATCATAACAATTCATTTCTTTATGCACATTTTTATTGAGTGACAAACCAAAGGAATGTGTTGTGTATTTATGACTGTTTGAGCATCTTTTTCAGTTTCAATCAATTTACAATTCACACAGATTTTATACTAGAATTATGGTGTTTGCCATTCATTTTGATTGGTTATTTGCAAAGTATGAAAGAGGGCTAACAATTTTTACAAACACACTTTAGCACACAACTTTAGGAGTTAAGCTTTGTTTATGCTTCTGTGTAGTCACCATGTCTTGACATTGATGCTTTGGTGAACATTTCAATGTTCAAAGTCATTACACTTAAGCGTTGTCACGTGGGGGTCGCAGCTCGCTGCGGGGTTGTTCTTCCATCGCAAGAGACGGCTCCGGACGACAACGTGAAGGTAGGCTAGGATTTACATAAATCACGCACTACCACAAACATAAACAATACAACAACAAAAAATGCAAGCTTGCCTAAAACACAAGTGAAGCTAATCTTTAGCAGAAGCTAGGGCATGGACAGGGAAACTTACTTGGTCAGAGCAAGACATAAACCGGTGTGACATAAAGACAACGAAGGCAGAACGAGTGACTGGCAAAGGCAACTTAAATAATGCCTCTGATTAGTGCCCGGGAAGCAGGTGAGCGGTCGAGCACTAATCAGAGACAGGTGAACACAATGAGTGACCATGACAACCAAAACAAAACAAGGAAGTGAACAACCAGGAACTAAAAAGCGTCCAAAAAAACAAACATAACTAAACTAAACATGATCCGGACCACGGATCATGGCAAGCGTATGCTGTACACTTCTGTGTCAAGGCACCATGTTTTAGGCAGGGAATTCAATTTTGAATCAGACTAACTCAGTGATGTGGGGATGGTGTGAATGGTGGATCAAAAACTTGTTCCTGGTCAAAGAGCCTCTTTTTGGTGACCCAGCGTCGTGATGATCAGCGGCGCCATGTTCCTCCCATCGTCACAAATTCCTGGGCTAAAAAATGGGAAAACTCTCTCCAAGAACACACACCCAGTAAAGGTGTAAATGTGAGACCGAGTATCCACGTCGAAGAAAGACACAGTCCCCTCTTCATAATCGGTGAACACACCGACAGTCTGTGGTTTCGAATTAAGGGTCAGAAGGACTGATGGTGAATCAAGAGCACGGTACTCGACCCCGTCCCTCAGACGCACCGTCCAAAAGCCGGTCTCTGGCTTGGAGGTGATTTGGCCCTTCCTGTTGACCGATTCTTTGACCACGCCCATGTCCCAAAAGGTCTTGTTTCCCACAGCCACCTAATTGAAACAGAGGATGTAATAAAGACAAAGAACATGCAACATTTGTGTTGATTTGGATCACTTAAGGTTTTGACCTGGTAGTAGAACCTTCCAGAAAAGAAGCCTTTTTTGGCCACAACGCAGATAACTGGATCAAAGCGCTGAGGTTTGTCGGGCACGACGTGCAGCAGCTCGGCACGGCCCACCTGCTTGCCATCAGCCGACAGATAAATGTTGGGATGGGCGGTGTCCGGGTCTAGCTCCACGTTCACTGTTGGAACCAGACGCTTCAATAATCCCAACAACAATCACGCAAGAAGATCACAGTGGCAACAGGTTTACCTGCGTAACTCTGCATTCTCTTCATCTCTGTCAGGGCATGAACAAACATTGATGAGCTTTAGAGTTGATGTTAAAATATACAAGGCCAACTCACCATCTGTTTTCACCGTCTGCAGCTCGCTGCTCAATGCGGCTTCTAGCTGGGACAGCGAGAATCTCGCTGTCCCCAAGCAGATCTCAGGGTGCACACTAATCTCCGCCCACTCTCTGGTGGGTGGAGGCGATGTCAGCGAGGCAAACCTCTGTCCGACATTAACACACAGAGAGGTCACGTCACACTGTATGTGACATGCAAAATATTTTGACACCAACCTGGAGGAGGTGCAGGTAGTCCGCTGAGTCGATCAGCTTTGCCAGCTCTGCATTCTTCTCTTGGAGCTTAACCATCTCCTGTTGAAGCTCCCCTATGAGAATGTCAGCCCTTTGCTCGTTTGCCCTCTGCCTCTCATCGATCTTGATGGCGACCTCTGCCCGTTTATCTTCGGCCAAGCCAATCAGAAATGCAAAGAGTTGCTCGTTCTTTGTCTTCTCCTCTTCTGCGCTGATCTGGACAGGGATGACAAGATGAAGCCGCCCCAGGACAGCACATTTTCTTAATAAAATTAGGACCCACTTTGCTCAGTTTGAGATTATTCTGGATTTCCTCCACTTTGTTCTGTCGCTCCTGAGTCATCTGATCAAAATATGCCTCCAACTTCTTAATCTGGACCTAAAACAGTAACAAACCAAAACATTTATTAAAGCGGTGTTCACACATTGCCGGTTTAGAGGGCAGTCCATGGTGGTTCTCAAACCACGTGGACCAGGTCCCAACGATGGTGGAAAGCCTTTAAACGCGGTTTGACTACTTTTTGTTTTGAGCACAGCGCCAACGTAGTTTGCAATGCAGTTTGCATCGCAATTTGCAACGCAGTTTGCATCGCAGTTTGCAACACAGTTTTGTGAGGTGATAACGCAGATCTCCCTGAAAGACAGCGGAGTCCATCACAACAAGGTGCATATTTTAGAGACATGGATTATTTTGCACAAGATATTGCCATGCTCATCTGCTGCTGGATGCAAGATGCACATATCTTAGCTCTTTGCAGGTGAAGAAGCTCAACTTGAGGAAGAAGAAGAGCGAAAACTGCAGCGACGAGGAGAAGTGTTACTTGATGTTGCTGCAGGACGATGATAATGACGAAATGAAAGAAGGAACTGCTAGTTGAGGCTGTGGCTGCTACAAAGACCCTCGTATGGTCAATATAAACGCTTGTTGGCAACACTAAGTAATGAAGATGTGGGTAACTTCAGAAATTGTACTTTTTATAAGAGCATCTTAAAAATGAGTGATTTATCAACATCCAATGCCTGGCTGCAGCTTCCACCCTCTACTCCACATCAACCACAGTGCCACCATGTAGCTCCTTGATGAGACCGTGATGCCCTTGTGTTTAACTCCGCCGCTTCCATGTAGTTACCGTGTACACTTTGTGAAGGTCCAAGAGGAAAATGTGTCTGACAGTCTATGGCGGATCTTGCTGTGCAAACACGGACCCTGTTGTTCCTTACACCGTGAAAGGGGTTTTGAACACGGTCCACTGTTATTTTCCGTTTTTTCGACCTTGGAGACATCATGCCTCGTCGGTGTGTTGTTGGAGGGTGTAACAACACGAACAGGGACGGATTCAAGTTGCACCAGTGGCCCAAAGATGCGAAAGTGGCAAGAAATTGGTCGTTTGTTCCGCACACTTTACCGACGAAAGCTATGCTACGACAGAGATGGCAAGAATGTGTGGATATCCTGCGACACTCAAAGCAGATGCATTTCCAACTGGACTGGACAGATCAGCTTTCAGGAAAAGAGAACGGATGAGGGTATGACTACAGAATATATTAATTGATGAAAACTGGGCTGTCTGCACTCTCAAAGTGCATGTTGTTGCCAAATGTATTTCATATGCTGTAAACCTAGTTCATAGTTGTTAGTTTCCTTTAATGCCAAACAAACACATACCAATCGTTGGTTAGAAGGCGATCGCCGAATTCGTCCTCGCTTTCTCCCGTGTCGCTGGCTGTCGTGTCGTTTTCGTCGGTTTCGCTTGCATACGGTTCAAATCGATATGGCTCAATAGCTTCAGTTTCTTCTTCAATTTCGTTTTCGCTACCTGCCTCCACACTACAACCATCCGTTTCAATACATGCGTAATCTGTTGAATCGCTTAAGCCGCTGAAATCCGAGTCTGAATCCGAGCTAATGTCGCTATACCTTGCTGTTCTATGCGCCATGTTTGTTTGTATTGGCATCACTGTGTGACGTCACAGGAAAATGGACGGGTGTATATAACGATGGTTAAAATCAGGCACTTTGAAGCTTTTTTTAGGGATATTGCGTGATGGGTAAAATTTTGAAAAAAACTTCGAAAAATAAAATAAGCCACTGGGAACTGATTTTTAATGGTTTGAACCCTACTGAAATTGTGATAATGTTCCCCTTTAAGGTTCGTGGGAGATTACTGACGGACGACCAGGGTTTTGGCGGTGTTTGGTGGAGCACTGCAAATTGCCTAACCGCCATTAATCGCAATTTAAACCAGCGATGTGTGAATGGCCCTTTGGTATGTATTATTATATTATATATGTATCACAAAGGGACCAAAGTATTGTGTGTTAACATTTAACAGGATTCCTCCAATCCTTGCTTTGTGCACTGGGAACAGAAAAAGACCACCATTGTCCAAAATAACTTGACAAACACAAGAATTAAGATTAAGAATGGCTTTACCTTCCTTTTCTCGCCTTCCTCCTCGATCTGAACAACCTGGTGACCCTTGTGCTCAGTCTCGGCGCAGAACTGGCACACACTTTGCTGCTCGTCCCGACAGAACATCTCCAGGAGTTTATTGTGTTTATTGCACAGAAGATCCTGCAAGTCGGCGGCCGGCGCCATCAGCCTGTGCACACTTAATGTGGCGACCCTACGGTGGGGCTCCAGATGAGCGTGGCAGTACGAAGTGAGACACACCAAGCAGGAGTTGATCGCAGGCACCCACAGGGAGGCAACAGCGCACACGTCGCAAGTCACCTCACCGTCTTCAGCGGTGCATGACAGCGAAGATGAAGAGGAGGAGCCGATGAATGTCATTTTCCTGAAGGTGTCGGCCAGCTCCTTAAAGGCGGCATTGATGCTGATTTCAGGTCGGTCGGCAAATGCCTTGTCACAGGCGGGGCAGCGGCACACGTTGCTGTTGTCCCAAATGTGCTGGAGGCAAGCTTGGCAGAAGTTGTGCCCACAAGGTGTGGTAACCGGGTCAGTTAGCACCTGTTTGCACACGGGACACTCCAACTGCTTTTCGGCCCGTGTGTCACAATGGGAGGTCATTTTCTGCAGTGTAACAAAAAGAAAGAACAAAGTTGCCTCTTCTTTTTGAATTAATTTGTCTATCATTTGTACTTGTTTGACACCTTTAACTTTGTACACTTATGTCAATGTGGACTGCACTCTGAACGTTCCTTTTGTTTTCTTAAACACTTGACACACCTGTACTACAGCACATTCCTCACAAACAACATCTTACTTTGTTAGTCAGTTTGCCCTTGATAAAACTAATCAAGAAGTGTCTTTATTTACGGCCACACAGCCTGCTGGGAAACAAAACAATGACCTTACTTGCTAATATGAAAAAAAAGCTCTGTACAGATTCCATTTTGTTGTATTTTGCCCTCGTAAGAGTTTGTCAAGTTGTTATAACAACACAGAAAAAGCATCATTAAGTAAAGAGCATGCTTAGGGGATTTAATTGGCACTTACTGCCAGGGTCTTGTGCACGCGTCCGTCCGTTGTGGTGGCGTCAGATTCTGGTGGCACTCTTAGATGTCACACTTCCTGTCCCTGTTGGAAATGAGGCGTGTCCTCAAGGTTCAAGGGTTGACTCACTTAAGCACTGACGAAAAAGAATGCTGCAAATCTGCAGGGCGCCGTGCATGTACAGCAGCACAATAAAAGGTGTTTGCTCATTGCTGTCATGAGGCCTCCTACCCATGTCACATGATTTCACATGACAAGGTGGTGGTTCCACTTCACAATCATGTAACTTTTTTTGGTGACACTTCTAAAAAATATACTTGTTAGAATGTTAAAGCAAATATTCAAAAGCACATTTGTCTAAACTTTATTTAATCAAGCGCGCACACACACACACACACACACACACACACACACACACACACACACACACACACACGCAGCTCCATCTGCGGCCTTCGCTCTGCCTGACTTTGTTTTGGAAGCACCAATGCGTGGTTTGGTACGTCTAACGGGTGTATAGGAGGCACACTTTCTAGTCCCCTAATACAGTGTTTTTCAACCACTGCCGCGGCACACTAGTGTGCCTTGAGATACAGTCTGGTGTGCCGTGGGACATTATGTAAATTCACCTAATTGGGTTAAAAGTTGGTACATTTTAAGTCTACTTTATACTTCTTTTTGTGCCCTTGTGTGCGCGATCCTTTTCATCCTTATCCTTTCCATCCTTTGTAACTGAGCTACTGTGTGGAAAATGTTCCCTTGTAAATCATTAAAGTTTGTCTAAGTCTAAGTCTAAAAATCTTTTTTGCAAACCAGTAATTATAATTCGCAAATAATGTGCCGTTGTTGAGTGTCTGTGCTGTCTAGAGCTCGGCAGAGTAACCATGTAATACTCTTCCATATCAGTAGGTGGCAGCAGGTAGCTAATTGCTCTTTAGATGTCAGGAACATGGTTTGACATGATCACAATATGCAGACGACAGTGGGAAGCAGTGTGCAGGTAAAAAGGTATCTAATGCTTAAACCAAAAATAAACAAAAGGCAAGTGCCGCTAAGAAAAGGCATTGAAGCTTAGGGATGGCTATGCAAAACGAAGCTAAAACTGAACTGGCTGCAAAGTAAACAAAAACAGAATGCTGGACGACAGCAAAGACTTACAGCGTGTGGAGCAGCAGACGGCGTACACAAAGTACATCCGTACATGACGTGACAATCAACAACAAAATAGGAGCGCAAGACAAGAACTAAAACACTACACACAGGAAAACACCAAAAAACTCCAAATAAGTCACGGTGTGATGTGACAGATTGTGACAGTACACCTACTTTGAGACAAGAGGTATTGTGATGCATGGTTGGTTATGGTTTGAATTCATATCCAACAATTGGTAGAACAACTTTATATTGTCAATATCGGCTGCTGAGTTTCATATTTTTATGTTTTCTGCTGGTGGTGTGCCTCGAGATTTTTTCAATGAAAAAAATGTGCCTTGGCTCAGAAAAGGTTGAAAAATACTGCCCTAAGATGTGTGTCAATATGAGTGGCCACCTGAGCACTGCACTGTTTGGTTGTGGGTTGCACAGTGGGCGTGGCATTTACAATATACTGCGGTGCGGTGGTGGATTATGATTGCAGGTTGAGCTGGTAGAAGAAAACTCGTCTTCTACGTTATTATTGCTCATTATACTGTCTTTTCTATCAGTGTGTGCACAACTACTATTACAGGGGAGTAATGAACATTTAATAAAGTGACAATCTTCAACAATAATAATCCTACAACACCCCGTTTAAAGACAGCCATTGACGCACGTTCAATCATTTCATTAACAATCAGTGAAAACAATAAAACTGTAACGGTACAGTGGGAGAAGGAGACGGCACAGAGGCAGGGACATTGTTAGCTTGCAGCGTGTTTATTAGTATATATAAATTAAGTGTGTGACTAGTCCTAATGTATATAGTGTGACTATGTGTAGCGATTATATGTGGAGTGTTACCGAGTGGTGGTGAAGGTGCGTGTTGAGATCGGTGCGGAAGTCCAGAAAGGGCAAGGCAGGCTCGGAAGGTCCGGGGACAGGCAGGTGGTCAGGGGCTGGAGCGAGGCGTTGTTGTCCGGGGGCAGGCATGAGGTTGAGATCCGAGAAGGCAGCAGGAAATCCAGAGGGGATCCGGGGAGATGAGACACACGGCTCGAAACCAGGGGATGACGAAGGGCTGCGTATTGTTACAATCTGCTACGTTCCGGCACTGGATCGCAGGATGCGCTGGCTTATGAAGGCAGGGGTCTCATCAGCATCAGGTGTGTTGATTGTAGAGTGAGAGCAGCGGAGTCGCGGCTGCTGCAGGAGAGGAACGCCCGGGGGCATGTCCCGAGGCGCGTTCAGCGGAGCGCACAGCAGAGTGACAGGCGGCAGGTGTTTGAACCATAACAAAAACCATATAAAACAAGCGCTGCAGTCAGCACTCTCTTTCCAGTCCACAGACTATCAATGCTGAGCTAAAACAGCCAATGAGTACGCACTCTTATTTCATGAAACCTCTCTCAAATGTATACACCAGATATATGAACGTTTTAAAAAAAGTAACGCATTATTTACTTTCCCTAGTAATTAATAAAATTGAATAAAAAAGTATTCAGTTAGTAATTATATTACTTTTTTAAATAATTTTCTCAACAGTGCTTGTTACTGTTATAAGGGCTTGTGTATTGCCTATGCTGTTTATGTTGCCTGCAGCATAGTTCTTATTTACATAAGAATAAGTAAAATGTTACGCAAACCTTGTTAGGTGAATACTATAGCTCAATAAAGGGATTTTAGTAAGCATTAGCCAGTTATCTGATTAGCCAGCAAATTCAAGATAGCTAGCTAGCTCAGGGCAGATAGCTCGAGAGATAAATAGTTTATCAGATGGAGGGTGTCTAAAATGGGACAGGCCTCACGAGACTCTGGATTGTGATGCATGGATTGTAGATTGTATTGGCCAGACTGAGAGTCCAGTCTTGGCCTCCCATGAAGGGAATGTGGGGACAAGGAGAGTGAGCACATTTCCACAAGTATCACTTAGGCCACCATTTATTTTATTGGAAGCCATTGGAAGTGCAAGAATGACTTGTGTTTTAATTATAGTTCATGTTTTCGTCTTGTTTTGATGCACTTTTTGGTGGTATTAACAGAATCATAATAAATAAGGCTGTAATTGCAGGCTAAATCAAAATGTACAAGTAACTGTTGATTGAAGAAAAATAACATCAACACAAACAAAAGTACAATCAATTATTGTGATAAGAGATGGACAGATGACAACTTGGACTGTAATAAACCAAATGCATGTGGGATAACACTGAGTGGGCGGCAGCATGGGATCGGCCATATTGCATGTTGGACTAAAATAGTACACTTGTTTTAATGACTGCGGATTGAAAATATCCCCTATACTCTGAGCCAGGATGGATCATTTCCTTTCAGCCAATGGAAACGGAGGAAGCAGGTTGGGAAGCAGGTAGGGGAGAGGGAGATGGAGCTACACAACATACAGTGGATGGGAGAGAATGTGAAAGGGAAATTTGGCGGTGAATGAGTAGTAAGAAAGGATCGAGCAGAATCAAAACTGGAGAGGAGAAGCGAGATGTTCCAAGTTGCCTGATGAGTAAGGTAAGTTTACATTTTTGGGGAATTTTGATGGCAACGTATGATTTCCACATGTCGCTTTAAAGAAATATAAAAAATGTCCCTTAGGTTAATTTTTTTTCCTTAAATGTCATCCCTTGAATCAGACTATGTGCGTTCTGTAATGTAAATTTACCAGCAGGGATGTTTACCTACAGCTGGTCTCTCTTTGGTGGGATTGTGGTAGTTCCCCCAATCTCCCCAACCCCCAACTCCCTGAGCCCCAACACCACCACCCGGTCCAGCTGGCACCACTATCCACAGTTTCTTCCAGGCCAACAGCATTACCTCATCTTGTATTTTTTTGGGATTGATTTTCCTTTTCGACATATTTATTTACCTGGTAGATTTTTTTTCTTAATTTGTAAATGTCATTAAAAGTGTATGTGTTGTAAATTCTTCATTTTTAATGGCTAGGATTTTTTATTTCTGCCATACAATTTTAACTTTGGCTAGATCCACAGCATTAACACAATGCATTGTTCTTCATTTTTGTCTAATGTAAGGACCTCCTGTTGGCTGATATGGGAGCGCCACAAAGTCTTGGAAGAGCTGTTCCTTGTGGATCAAGTCCCATCACCTCATAGTCAAGCTGTAGTTAGTCCATGTCGCTGAAGATTGCGTGGTAAACCTGAATCTGGTCGGAAACACACCAAACTCACTCCTTAGAATGATGTCTTGGTTCTGTCTCGCCTTCTTCGTCAAACTGCTTCTCGTCACTTACTGGGCGCCCCTGGTGGTTCGCTGCCAGAATGACACAGAGCCAATCGTGTTGGAAGGGAAATGTCTGGTGGTGTGCGATTCCACCCCCTCTGCCGAGCCATCGGGAAATGCCCTAGGAATGTCTGTGAGATCGGGAACTGGCCGGGTGGCATTCTCGGCCATTCGCAACACCAACCACGAACCCTCCGAAATGAGCAACCGCACCATGACCATCTACTTTGACCAGGTAGGTTCGCTTTTGCAGTGGTAGAGAAGAACGAGTCGGAGGAATTGAAATGGGCTCTTCTCTCTTCTCCCAGATATTGGTAAATATCGGCAGCCATTTTGATCCTGCCAGGAGCATATTTGTGGCTCCCAGAAAGGGGGTTTACAGTTTCAGCTTCCATGTGGTCAAAGTTTACAACAGGCAGACTATCCAAGTAAGTTGACTTTTGTCCAGCACACTAAAAAATGCTGGGTTATTTTGATGACCCAATTTATGAGTTGCGAGTGTTGGGTTAAATTGTGGAGTTGTTTTTATGAAGAGCAATCAATTTTTTGGGTTATAATGGTATTATTTTAACTCAATTTCTGGGTTTTCAAAACTATGAATCATTTTGGGGTTGTTTTTCAATTAGTTTTTCTTGAGGGGAATTTTATTAAGGATTAATCTCATTAACATTATTTACAATCACACATCTTATGTACATGAAAATATTTGAGCATGCTGTATAGAACTACTATTGTCATGATCCGCTGCCCGGATCATGTTTGTTTAGTTTTTGACTCCCTCAGTTCCTGTTTCGGGCACCCCTGGGTTTATGTTTTAGTTGCCATGAATGCAGATTGTTTTCACCTGCCTCTGATTAGTGTTCGGGACGCTCACCTGCTCCTGGGCACTAATCAGAGAGCTACTTATTCCCTGCTTTTCGCCACACTCAGTCTGGCTTTCTCATTTGCTTCCACGCAACAGTTACGACGGCTACTAATTGGATTCCTCAGCTAAGCTTTGCCTTTTTGTTTGCCTGTTTACATGCTAAGCTTTTCTTGTTCACTCTTCCGTTAGCTTCCCGTGCTATCCGCACGCTGGTGCTCTTTTGTTTATATCCCGCATGATTTATGGACAATAAATAATTTCCTTACCTGCACCTTGCCTTCGGAGTCCCGTCTGCTTCCTGGGAAAATGATCCACGCAGTAAAATGCGACCCCGCCGTGACAACTATGACCATACATGGCAATTGTAGTAAAAATAAAATTCACTTATATCTTGCTTATGAGTATATTTGAATGGAATACAAATACTTTTGATCAGTAGTTGAGAAGGAGTAGGACAAACCAGCAGTAAAATGTATAATTTTTAACCAACTATTGGGTCAAGGAGCGCTGAATTGCGCAACCCAACAGTTGGGTTGGGAATAACCCAACATTGTAGTGAGCATAACTCAGTTTTTGTGTTAAATAAATTCAACCCAATAGTTGGGTTATGAATCAACCAACATTGAGTTAGTATAACTCAACATTTGGGTTAAATAATTCAACCCAATAGTTTTGGTGGGAATAACTCAACATTAAGTTATCATAACTCAACTTTTTGGTAAAATATTTCAACGCAAATGTTGGATTGAAAAAATTAACCCAAAATGTTGAGTTAAAATAACTCAAATAAGGGGTTTGTCCTTTTCTGAACCAGCAGTTGGGTTAAAATTGGGTAACCCAACATTTTTTAGTGTGCACCTTTCCACCAAATCCTCAGTTTGTGCTAAAGGGGCGTTCACACATTGACCGTTTGGATGGCGCTTCATGGTGTTTCTCAAAACCATTGTGAACCGTGTTCCACACATTTTGAACATGGCGCCACTGCGGTAATACCACAGATCTTCCTCCATGTAGCTCCTCCGTGAGACTGTGATGCTTCGTGTTTAACTCGGTCACCACTGTGTAGTTGACACTATGAAGGTCCGGGAGTAGAATGGGACTGCATGGTGGATCATAGAGTGTTAACATCGTATTATCACAGGTCTTGCAATCCAAATATGGAGGCTGCCATTCTTTACATGGTGAAAGGCGATTTCAAACTGCCCAGACTGTCATGAAAAATTAAGCATGTTAAATTGTTTTATAGGCTCCCCACAGTTATTGGGGTTCACAGCAGATGAGTGACAGATGACCAGGTTTTGTGTTTGGTGATAACACGGTCTTTGGTGGAGCAGGGCGAAATGTAGCCACCATTAACCGTCATCGAAACCGACAATGTGTGAACGCATCGTAAACGCTCCTTCTTGTTGCTCAAGGTGAGTTTGGTTCTCAACGGCTGGCCTGTGATCTCAGCTTTCGCCGGCGACCAGGACGTGACCAGGGAAGCTGCCACCAATGCCGGCTTGGTGATGATGGAGAGGGGTGACAAGACGTACCTCAAACTGGAGAGGGGGAACCTGATGGGAGGGTGGAAGTATTCTACGTTCTCTGGCTTTCTGGTGTTCCCCTTGTAAGAGTGCAGAGGTTCGTGGAGAGACCTTGGGTGCTAAGGGCGCTAAGGGGTCAAAGCACCAAATAATCTTGAATGTATTTTCCATTTCTTTTGCACTTTCAATGACTAACTTAATGTCCATGCTTGCTCACACCATTGATATTTTCCTAAATGCATGAGGTAATCTATTCTCTCTGTCTTTAGCTAGCTATAGCTAATCTGTCTATAATGAGTTAGTTATAGGTAATCTATAAAACCATAATTATTACTTATCTCTATTTTAAGCTATCTTCGCCATTTAGAAAATTTAAAGTACATAGCTATATTAATGTGATGTCTTGTCGTCTGTTACATTGTGTTTCTTGCATATCTCTTGCATTATTACACATTGAATACTCTTTTCCTGTTTGTCTCTTTGATCTTATGAACAGTTAACTATTCAGGTAGATAAAGTTTACCTTCTCTGACAACTTTCCTTGTGCTAATGCTGCTCATGTGTGACCTACAAACCACCTCAAGCACACCTGCCATCAATCAGTCCATGGAAACAGATGGCTGCACTGAAAATAGGGGGTGCCACAGCTGTCTGTTATAACAAATACATCCTGTGCAAAGGCGAGGACCCATTAAAACCCTCGCTGGTGTGCTTCATTGAAAGCTATTGAATGGCATTTACTTTCGACGTACTATTGCTCAAACACGGAAGCATACATGCATGAGGTTTTGTCATCCACACGGTTGGCCTTCTGCTGAGCATCCGGTGGCAGATGGAGGATCAGCGGTAAAGCAAGGGGTCCGATGCCAAAAACCTGCTGGGTTCACGCTGGACCGTCACAAACGGTTGGTCTCAGCATCCCTGCGCACAGCAGAGGCCTGTGTTAGCACTTTGGAAATGTGTGTCTGGGCTACAAATAAAACTGATATTTAAAGCAAACACTAACAAAAATTGCCAACTATATTATGATCACATGCACATGTTGTATATGTATTCCTTTTTCAATAGTGCAAACTACTTGCATAATGTTGTTGTTGGCAGTGGCGCAAATAATAGGTGTGAACTATGGGCATTATTCTCCTGTTTGTGATTAAGTCTTTTTTACACACTTGATTCTAAAACTATGTTGAAACTATGTTCCTCTTTTTCGTATTCTTCCATCCAGCCTGCAGACACACGCCCACCCCGTAAGTTAGGCAAAAGTGCTTCTTATGTTGTTGATGGGGCAGCACGGTGAAAGAGGGGTTAGTGTGTCTGCCTCACAATACGAAGGTCCTGGGTTCGATCCTGCACTCGGGATCTTTCTGTGTGGAGTTTGCATGTTCTCGTCCGGGTACTCCGGCTCCCTCCCACCTCTAAAGACATGCACCTGGGGATAGGTTGACTGGCAACACTAAATTGGCCCTCGTGTGTGAATATGAGTGTTGGCCCTGCGATGAGGTGGCGACTTGTCCAGGGTGTACCTTGCCTACCGCCCGAATGCAGCTGAGATAGGCTCCAGCACCCCCCGCGACCGCGAAAAAGACAAGCGGTAGAAAATGGATGGATGGAAGTTGTGAATGAAAACGGACTGATTACTAATTAGGCAGACTTTGCTGTGACACCTTTTTTTCTTGGTTGTGTAAAAATCATGGAGTGTGGATTTTTACACACGTAAATGTCATTGAAACACATGAAAAAAATATATATTTAAAAAGGCCACATCAATCCAGGCCTATCTACATTGTATGTGTTAAAAAAAATTAGAGTACCAATGATTGTCACACACACACTAGGTGTGGTGAAATTTGTTCTTTGCATTTAACCCATCCCCTTGTTCACCCCCTGGGACGTGAGGGGAGCAGTGAGCAGCAGTGGTGGCCACGCCCGGGAATCATTTTTTGTGATTTAACCTCCCAATTCCAACCCTTGATGCTGAGTGCCAAGCAGGGAGGTAATGGGTCCCATTTTTATAGTCTTGTCATGGAGTTGCACTGTATGTGTTGTCATGAGGTTGTACTGTAGTGATATGTATGCTACAACAGTGGTCCCCAACCACCGGGCCGCGGCTCAGTACCGGTCCGCGGATCGATTGGTACCGGGCCGCACAAGGAAAAAAAAGGGGGAAAAAAAATTCTTTTTTTTTTTTTTTTTTTTTTTTTAATTAAATCAACATTAAAACACAATACATACACTATATATCAATGTATATCAATACAGTCTGCAGGGATACAGTCCGTAAGCACACATGATTGTATTTCTTTATAAAGTCCGCGGGACAAATTCTCAAGCGTTGACCGGTTCGCAGCTACAAAAAGGTTGGGGACCACTGCGCTACAACATTGTCTTCTTCCTCACTGAATCCGTAGTTCAGTTTCAGTTATTATTATAACCACCTTGATGTTATTTGTGATGTCAAGAGTTGTTTATTACAAATGTTTTTGAAGACGAAACGAGGCAGAGTAGCTTGATTGGACAATCGTATGTGTGTGCGTGTGAGTAGCGGTACTCAGTTGTAGTACAACTTTTCACCACCAGTGGCAGTTATGACAATTGCTGGGTTGCATATGACGTCACATCCGTTTTTCTTTTTTGCGCCGAATTTACACGATAATCCAGCAGCTTGAGCGTAACAATAAAACAAGTGAGAGTGAGTGTAGAGTTTGAGCAGAAAATGCCGTATTGCTGTTCTGTTTTTGGGTGTTCAAATTGTTCAAATAGAGAGATAGGAAAGAGCTTTCGTAGAGTCCCGAAAGAAGTGGTTCATGATGGTAATAAAGTCAGGGAAAGACATGATGTTCCTCCAATCTTTTTGAGTGAGTGTCAAATGAAGTGAGGTCGTAGCGAGCAGTAACCCGCCTTGGTGATGATGAATTGTTTAAATTTTTCTAAAAATATTTTTCTTAAGAGTGTATAAATCCACTCCATCCCACTTGATCGCTTATATATTTGCCTCGAAAGCTCTAAAAATACTGCACTGACGCAGGTAAATAAACAGTAGACTAATGGGACTCTAGACCATCGCCTGAAACCCGGAAGTTCCCCCAGGTCACCTGATTGCAACCCAGCAGTCTCAAACAAACAAAAAAAGTCTGTGGCTACAGTCATAGAGAAGTTTCTTAAGTGCAAAAATTATGACTAAAGTGATAAAGCTGTAGCTTCAGTTTAGACAGTTTATTCGGGAAACATAAATTGCTATATATTATGAAAAACCTTAAGGGCCTACCTTGTGTCAAAAATGATTTACGACCTAGCTGTCAAATGATTTATGACCTAGCTGTCAAAAGATCAAAGGATTTATGACCTTAGGGTCAAAAGGTGAAATGATTTATGACCTAGCTGTCAAAAATGACCTGTCAAAAATGATTTACGACCTTATGGCAAAAGATGATTTATGACCTTATGGCAAAGATGATTTATGACCTAGCTGTCAAAAAAAAAGATTCATGATTGTGATACACCTTGTGTCAAAAATGATTGATGGCCTTAGAAGAGGGGTGGGGTTATGGAAAGGTCAGAGGGAGGTAATTATTATTTTTTTTACTGATTGTAATATTTCTGTCTAGAGTTTATATAATAACAAGTATTTATTCTAAATAAAAGCAGTTAAACATCGCGTCGAAATTCACGCTCGTCCGAGGAACGTTCTAATAGATCCTTCGTCCAATTTGCGTAAGTATACCGGTTATTTTTTACATTGTTTTAATACTTGTGTTTTTACAACATTATTGGTATATTTTATTAGACAACGAGCTAGTCGACGCCGAAGTAAGAGACGACGAGCTTTGTTTGATCTCACAAAGTTGGAAAACGACTCTAGCGGCGAGTTTAAACTATCGATTTGTTTGATATTATTTGTAATCATTATTTTGTTTTATAGAGGGGGATGTGGGAAGATTCTAAAGAGATCTCTTTTACACAATCACAGTTTGGTGAGTCAAATGATTTTCAATTTACAAGAAAAAACATGCATTATACAATATATATATTTACTTACAGATGTTTCTTTTACCCCTCTGGCCCGGTGGATGGTCTTAACCGAGTAGGCATCACACTTCCCGCCAAAACGTTCCGAAGACCAGCTTGCGGAGGAGGAGGCGGAGGAGGAAGTTTTAAACCCGCAAAAGACTCCTGCCGTTGAAGAATTGTTCCCGGACAAAATTGTCGAAAAAGAGGTCGAATGTCCCTCCGTTGAAGACTTGCTTGCGGAGGCTGCTGAGGCTTTTCTTTCGCCGGAGAGTCCACAGGAGACCGCCGTGAAGTCGTTGAAGGCTCGCTTGTTGCGGATGTGAAGGCTTTTCTTCCATCAAAGAGTTCAGACAACGAAGGCTTGCTCGAGGACAACAGCATCGAAAAGACGACGAAAGTCCTACAAACTGTAAGTTCTTTTTGCATTATATACGTTTTTCCTAAATGCATCGGAGTTCTGAGGAGGTCCTCACACTAGCCCATCTTCGGCACTTGTTTCCGGGTGCGATTGTGAGAGTGTTGAGCGAAAGCGACAGCGCCACAAGCGGTTAAAGTCGTTCATGTTTTTATGGCGGTTGGCAACCAACCTTGTGGTGTGCATTACCACCACCTACTGTATCGGTGTGTTGACTGAGGTGGATCCCTACTCTATATTCTTTTATTTAACCCAGTATTTTTTAAATATGTGTATATTGCTTTATAACCTATGTGTTCTGAGTGCAGTCCTAATATATCTTCCACCGTTAACCTAATATTCTCTTTTGCTAACTTACTATCCAGTATTACCCTTTCTCTATTATATTTCCTACAATATATTAAAACATGTCCTACACTTTCTAACTGTTGGCAAGAATCACAAAGTCCTGTAGTATGTTTCCCTATTAATTTTAATGAACTATTTAGATATGTATGTCCTAATCTCATTCTAGTAATAATGTCTTATTCCTTCCTATTTCTATTGCCTCCTCTCATTACATCTACTCTCCACTCGACTTTGTAATACTCTCTACCTGATGTTTCCTTATTCCAATTATCCTGCGACTTTTTATTGTGTTCCATCTTAATTATGTTCTTCACTTCCTCTTTACTGTGCTTAATCTCCGTGTTTACTTCTGTTTTAGTGGTTGCTTGTTTTGCGTACTTATCAGCTAATTCGTTCCCCTCAACTCCTACATGAGCAGGAACCCAAAGAAATGTTACCACACCTCCTTCTTTATTTATTCTGTAATTTGTCTGAACTATTTCATAAACTAAATCTTGTCTTGTTTCTGATGCTATGCTTTTTTATGCTCATCAATGCACTGCTGAGTCTGAGCACACGACTGCTTTTCCTGCTTTATTTTCTTCTAACCAATGAATTGCCATATAAATTGCTACCAATTCTCCCGTAAAAACAGATAACTAATCACTAATTATTTTATTTAATACTATGTTTCCTTGTGGGATTACAGCTACTGCTCCTACCTTACTATTTATAGTTTTTGATGCATCTGTGTACACCATGATGTTGTCTAAAAACGTTTCTTCAATCCAATGTTCTATCTGGTAACTATTTAAATTTCTATTCTTTAGTAATTGCATGTTTACATTTGGGTTTTCATACATCCACGGTGGTATTGCAGGGATTGGCAGAGGTGGGACCAAGTCATTGCTTTGCAAGTCACAAGTAAGTCTCAAGTCTTTGCTCTCAAGTCCGAGTCAAGTCCCGAGTCAAGACAGAGCAAGTCCGAGTCAAGTCCAAAGTCAAGACTGGAAAGTCTCAAGTCAAGTCCCAAGTCCTGCATTTTGAGTTTCGAGTCCTTTCAAGTCGTTTAACCACAGACTAATATATTTACACAGATTGTGTATGCTTTTAAAACGCTGTATTTATTTATTAAAACAAGTGCATTTGAAATTGCAGGGAAAAACATAGTGCTGACATTGCACTTCAAAATAGCACTATTAACCAGTCATTTTAAACATTTAACTCATTCCTTTACAGAATAAACACATTTGAAAAAAACAAATGCAACTGTACTTATTTGCACAAAAGTGTTAACATTGTATTTCAATGGCATATTGCATTGTAACTAGTTCCACAGCAGTTTCTATCCTGTTCTTACCTTATCTCATTGATCTCATCTCATACTGTATGTGTGTTTATGTGTGCGTACACATGAAAAATATAACAAATATATGAACATAACAATGAACAGAGTTGTACTTTTTAGATGTCAGGACCCTATGCAATATGTACACATATTCTTAATATAGTATACATTTTAACTGACCTTTATTTGACTATGTTTGTCTTTTTGTAGGTGGCTAAAATACATGGTGCTGCTGACCACCGTCTAACGTTACGTTACTGTGTGTGATACATTGACTAACGTAATGTTACTGTGTGTGATACATTGACTAACGTAATGTTACTGTGTGTGATACATTTACTAACGTTACGTTACTGTGTGTGATACATTGACTAACGTTACGTTACTGTGTGTGATACATTGTCTAACGTAATGTTACTGTGTGTGATACATTGACTAACATAACGTTATGTGTAGGTACCTCATGCAACCCTGCTTAAAAAAAATCACTTGACAAAAAGTATGAATAAGGTAGCAAACTGCAGTGGACGCAACAGATTGCCGTGTTTACAATGACGTTGTAACCATAGACATCTTATAAGTAGACGCAGGTTGCTGTGACGTGAGCAATTTGACCGCCATCTTGAAGTGGTGATGAGGAGCCGGCGAGCAGCCTAAACTGACAGTTGACAGGTAGAAAACAAAGATGCCGGGCTGGTGTTCAGCGTTTTCCTGCTCAAATGAGCGGACTGTTGAAAATAGGAATCGGGGGATTACTTTTCACAAGTAAGATTTAACATTAACGTACTATTGGTTGTATCTTATGAAAATAATATTACCACAGAGTTGAGAAGGATCAAAGATCTTCAATATTTGTATGTGAAAATCACAAATAAATCTTCTGGGGGAGGATGATGCCCCTACAGGGGTTTGGTTTACAAACTTTCAGCCCCACCTAAAACAAAATTCACCAGCCGCCACTGATTATGATGCATTCTCATTTTAGGCAAAGTATAAGACAATACTTTCTTAACAGTATAATTGTAACCAGGAATAAGTCTTCAAGTAACAATATTCAAATACTAACATTGTTGGGTAAAACAGAATTTGGTTTTATTCTGAATCCAGTGAAACAGATTGGTGGTTTTAGCTGATATGAAGACTTTCAGGTGTTTATATGTGTTTATGTTTAAGTATTTGGCAGACGCTTTTATCCAAAGCGACTTACATAAAATAATACATATAAAACAATCACTGCAAACATTATCATTTAAGGGAAGAATGTAATAGAAAATATCAATACAAAGTGTCAAGACAGAATAAACTCTCTGCTGCTGCAGCAACAGAGATACAGTCTATAGGTCCCTAAAATATATAGATATCTAATGTATTCATACATTGTTTATGTAGGATATACGCATGTATATATAACCTAATCATATTGTTTCTTCAACTTAAAAATAGTTTACCGTTTTTTCCCCTTCTCTGGGATTATATTCCCAGTTTTGATCTCGGACGTCTGGTCACTTATAGCATATAAGAATATTATATTACTGTTAAGCAAACTATGAATACTAAAACACGCCAAAACATGTGTCTGTTATCATAGCTACACGTATGACAAAAAAGGGGGGTGAAAATCAGTGGTATTCAGTGAGGTAAGATAAATTAAATGCGCTGACAGTTCATTGCTCCTGCCAAATGAATTGCACTGAGTGGAGCGGATCACCACTCCAAGATGGCGGCCCCGCGCCTCGTCTGCGCCAGTAGGCAGTAGCGCTCCATGCTGCGTACCCTTAGAACATGTCTATGGTTATAACGTTAGCAGTGAGTTTGCAGCCTCACTGATTTAACTACACAGCAAATAAAAGTCACGTTACTTAGCCAATAAACGTTATCTTACATTCAAAACTTACCCTTCTTTGTGCAACTTCAAATGTTGAACGTTGTTGCGTCTCTGTCTGTAATATTCGAACTGCGTGATTTGCAAAAGGCAATTCGTTTTTTGTTGACCAAGTCGTAGTTTTTATACCCGAACGAAACCAACTTTGGCATAATTGTTGCGTTGTTTGACAACTTGTTCGGTGGTTGTACTGCAATTTGATTGGATGAATGCTGCGTGATGAAAACAACGGAGATCTAATTTGATTGGCTGTTGTACTGACAGCACACCAGCTGACAGGAACAACACGCTGAGAGACACAGACGAAGAAAATGAAAAATATGGAGCGCTCCCAAATAACTTTTTAAGCTTTGGATTTTGGGGAAAGTAGCAAGTCATGTCAAGTCAAAAGGCTCAAGTCCAAGTGAAGTCACAAGTCATTGATGTTAAAGTCTAAGTCGAGTTGCAAGTCTCTTTACATTTTGTCAAGTCGAGTCTAAAGTCATCAAATTCATGACTCGAGTCTGACTCGAGTCCAAGTCATGTGACTCGAGTCCACACCTCTGGGGATTGGTACTGTAGGGCTAACTTTAATATTATCAATTTGAGCTTTATTACATATGTCTCCTATTATACACCCGAAACTATTAATTTTTTTCTTCTCTTTTTCTAGGCAGTTTAGTAACACTTGACGGGTTGGATGTCCTTGCTTGGACCCTTTTAAGTTTGCCCAATAAACTGCTGACAATTGATCTCTTCTCATATCCAAACGTTTTTCATTCTTCTCTACTTGTAATGCTGCAACTGGGGTTGATTTTGTAGCTCCACAACATAACCTTAAAGCCTGTGATTGGATCCTGTCTATTTTCCCAAGTAATGTTTTTGAAGCAGATTGATAAATAATAAATCCATAATCAATAACAGATCGAATTAAAGTCATATATATATATTGCTTTCAATGTCTGCCTATCAGCCCCTCAATCTTTACCCCTCAAAGCCCTCATTATATTTAACACCTTTTAACTTAATCCATTCTGGCAAATACACACACACAACAAATGGTTGGAACGTGCACGGCTCTGAATTTATACATTTACGACCGTTATAAAGAGACAGATTTAATGGGGGGCAGAGGGCATCCCCAAGCCAGAAACCAGATGATCCATTGAGTACACATGCACATACACACACACTTTTTAACTTCTTTACTTAATCCATTCCGTAATTTTTATTTTACATACCGATATGCTAAAAGTTTTAAGTGTTGTATGTGCATACAAAGGTTTAAAATTATTTTTTAAGGTTTTATTTCTCCTTTTTTTTTTTTTTTGTTGAGAATAATTGTTGTACGTTCTTGGATAGCAGAGGTGACAACATAGGTTGTAGTGTCCAAAGTTCATTGTCATCTGCAGTCGTTATTGTTTATCATGATGCTGGTTATTATTATTTAAAACATGACCAACATTAGCATTTGAATAGAACATACGTCCTCAAAGAGGTTGTTTCTTCCATTTGATAGATTGAATTATTACATGTACTAAAATATACATGTACTAATATATACAATACATGTATTGAGACAGAGGTCTCCAAATATTTTCCAGCAAGGTTTGCATACTGAAAAAACAAAGCCATTTTGATATTGTTATTACACACATACATGCATACATACATATACTACATATGAATATATGTATATTGTTATATATATACATATATACACATACATATACATACTGTATATATATATATATATATATATATATATATATATATATACACACTAGAGATGCGCGGTTTGCGGGCACAACCGCGGAGTCCGCGGATTATCCGCGGATCGGGCGGATGAAATTTAAAAAAATAAGATTTTATCCGCATGCGGGTCGGGTCGGGCGGATTAATTAGATTTTTTTTTTTTTTTTTTTTTTTTGCGGGTGGCAGTTAAACCAATTCGGAAATATATATACATAGTTAAATGTTGTTACCCACATACGAAAAACGAGCAGGCACCTGCTGCATATGCCACAACAGAAGAAAAAAAAAGAAAAGAGATGGACACTTTTACGGAGCGGAGAAGGGACGCCTCGCCGGGGTCCGGGACCGAGGCCCCTTCCCCCGAGAGGGCCCCACCGGGAGCCGTAGCTGAGGCGATCCGCGAGAAGGGCCCGACGCACATCCAGGGTCACTACCGCGCCCACCGCACCGACACCCCGCCTCGTCCGCCTTCGCCGCGGCCGGCGTCACGCGCAGCAGGTAAGCAGCTTACCTGCCCGCCACCCCCGTGGCCGGGGGCTCGTAACATGGGTCACTCCGCGCGCTCCGCCCGCGCAGCTTACCTGCCCGCCACCCCTGTTGCCGGGGGCGCGTAACAGGGGTCACTCCGCGCGCAGTGCGCTCACGAAAGGGGTGGGGCTCACCCTGGTTTATATAGAGAGCAGGACGGTGGCCATGGAAGTCGGAACCCGCTAAGGAGTGTGTAACAACCCACCTGCCGAATCAACTAGCCCTGAAAATGGATGGCGCTGGAGCGTGGGCCCATACCTGGCCGTCGCCGGCAGCGAGACGCGCTTGGAGGTGCGCTCAGCGCGGCTCCCATATGATTGCGCACTGGTGTGCGTCTGGGTCGTGACAGCGTGGCACGCGAAAGTCTGTGCTGCATTGGATCAGTCTCCTTTCTTTAACAGGCAAAAGCTTTATAACCTCACCATACCTGCCAACTTTTGAAATCAGAAAATCCTAGTAGCCAGGGTCCAAGGGCCGCAGGCCCCGGTAGGTCCAGGACAAAGTCCTGGTGGAGGGTTCAGGGCTTCGCCCCCCGACGCAAAATGATTATTAGCATTCAGACAGGTTAAAATGTTGCTAAAACCATCACTTTTCTATCAGTCACAGTGACTTTTCAAAACAAAAATATTACAGCAAAAATCATATGGGTTGATTGACATGTTTATTCTGTAAGCTAACTTCAATAGTTTGAAATTATTTTGACAGTTAATGCCAGTTATCCTGTCAACCTTTCACAAGACTTCAATCTGTTAATTGAAAGTATAAACAGTATAAACACTTTTTACAGTAAACAAATGGTAAAACAGTACTAAACAATTCCATTAAAAAAAAAAATTGGTGTCATTATTAACTTTCTGTCCAAGCTTGTATAATCTACTGCCTTGTTCAATTGTAAAAAATATTCTGTGCCTAAAATTCACATTTCTATCACAATTATCATACTGTAAACATGGTAAGCTAACTTCATTAAAATTAATAGTCCTGTCAATAGCATGGAATTACAATTCAAATGTAGTTTTTTTGTGAGCCTTTCAAAAGAATTCAAAATACGAAAAATTAATGAAAATTAATTTAAGCCATCAGACACTTTGAAAAGTGGCACATCACATCTCTAATGTAATCATTTTAACTTTTCAACAGAAATAGCACTGCAAAAATATTAAGGACATACTTCTGTATTTTGGTAGTTATGCTGTCAACATTTAACAAGATTTCTTCAACTTGGACTTGAAAGCATAAATAGTATAAACACTTTTAACAGTATGTCGTGCTGTGAAATACAGCCGACAGGATTGCGCACCAAACAGGAAGCAAGGCCAAAGCGCATGGTGCAGGAGAACAAAGGACTTCTTTCATTTAAGGTTTGTGATAAACCATCAAACTCATTCGTTAAAAGGACTCTATAGTAATATAAAGCGAATTTTTCTGGACATTATCATGCAAGAAAAGTTTATTTTTGGGACCGCGATCACCGTGTAATGATTTTTAAAGGTTGCATTACAAACATGTAACTGTCCCATGTGATCAGCCAGTGCGATTGGAAGTCCATGCTCAATTATTGCCTCCGTAAATAAAACTTCGGCATTTATCACATCCAAAGAATCTGTTTGGGCGACGAAAAACGTTGAAAGTTTTCCACTTGTATCGCTAGCAACGGCATTAGACTTGTGTTTTTTTGTCCCAAAGTGGTCTTTTACATCGCTAATTTCTCCGTGTCCGATCGAAAAATCTTGTCTGCACAAGGTGCAATTCGCGTAGTTTTCACCCTTTTTTTTTTAATTAATGAAAAACCGTATTTTTTATCACTGCACCCGTAACCCGGAATAGGTTGATGAAAACCATACGAATTACGGGAAAACCGGAGTAGTTGGCAGGTGCCTCACTAATGCCTTGCATCGTCTATATTAGATATACCGGGCGGATGGCGGGCGGATGCAGTTCTGATCAAACGTTACATCGGGTGGATAGCGGATGGTTGACGACTTTCTGATGCGGTTGCGGATGAAATATTTGCCTATCCGCGCATCTCTAATACACACACACACACATACATATATATACATGTCTATATAAATAACTAAAAATGTTCGGCCTGTGCTAAAGGTGACAAAGCGTATCATTATTATTATTTATTAATATTGAAATGTAATGTTTCTGTCATTATATTATATATTTTTGCTCTTTTCAACATTTACATTTTTTTAATTTTTTGTATGATTTGATTTTGAGAACATGCTGCTGACCAACAAACAAACATATATACATGTACATTTATACACCGTATATACATACTTCACTTTTCCACACAATACAGTAGCTTTAAGTGATGATGTTTTTACAGAATTAAGAGTTAGAAAAGAAGAGAAAGAAGAAAAAAGTAGTAGACAAAGGGTTTTTAGAAATGGCGGGCGACTCATCTCGGACGCGATAATCAAGAGTGAGTCAGTACTTCTGAGTCACATCAAGCTCGTATTCATTCAACTAACAACACAAAAAACAGCAGTCTAAACTTCTTCTTCTTGCCTCTAACTCACAAATGTTTCTTCATTTTACCAACAAAAACTTCTGTGACCGAAACAAAAATATGGATACTTCAAAATACGCTGTGAGTACTAGTATTTCAAAGTTGGTCTTCTTTTGTGTGTAATACCCTGCTAGTATTGCAAACGTATTGTTATTATTGTTATAGTAATTGTCAATTTATTTACACAATGTATTGAACTTTCTGAAAAAAACACAACTTGAAGTAAGAATACAAGAACACCTTTTTCCTATTTGAGATATTTAGTTGTAATCAAAATGCAATACGATATAATAACATAATAATATGTATGTGTATGCACATATTTATGGAATTTTATCTGATCATTTTCACACTGCTTTGTTTTGATTTTTGTAAAAAAAAAAAGACTGTAAAGAATGTGTTTTTATTTGATTATTCTTTTTGTGTTAAGTGAAGAAATGTGGCGTCATAAACTCCTGGTGCATTACACAACATTTATATCATCTATTTATTTATATTTATACATTCTACTGTCATGAGTTGAGGATAAAATAGTTTTTTTTTTGGAAATATGTAGGTACAGATGAATAAAGCATTTATTTAGATGTTGTATGAAATAGCAAAATTCCACCATTCATTTACATTTTACTCAATTTATGATGTATAAAATGTAATTAATCTTACTTTTTTAATCAAAGGGATCTGTAGCTTGAAGAAGATACAATAAGAGTGATAATATAAAAAATGTATAATATGTGCAAACTATAAGTAATAAACAACCTTAAGTTGCCAAAAGAGGCTAGCAGAAAAAGTATTTTTTCTCATCAAAAGTGGAGAAAAACAAGTTGAGATCTAAACATACTCTAAAACATTTGTATGCACAACATTGTATGTATTTGTATGTGGAATCAAAGTATGTAATTAAAAAAAAGGCTTGAAATAATATCAAATATGTATCAGTTTGAGAAACAGTATAAGCATATGGTGTTTTCAAAATACAACAAAGGAGAAGAACTGTACTTAATATCGTGTCAAACACTTCATATTTATTGAACATGATTTGGATCAAGTAAGTTTGGCTTCTTCACCCTCCCTTTTTTCTATGTGTTGAACTGTTTGAGTATTAATTGTTTATTTTGAATATGATCCCAATAAACCGTATTGTTTTGTAATAATTGCGCGTGAAGCAGTCAACCCCATCTTTTTTTATCACGTATTTGTAAAAAATCCTCTAAATGTTTCATGTAGCAACACCAGATTTAACTCTGACAACTCGATTATTCCAAAAAATAGGTGAAATAATTTTCTCTTTTTGAAGCATTTTTTTTTTGCTGTTGATTTTGTTTTGTTTTTTTCTACCATCATATTTGACATTTTCCCTCTTAATAAACTGAAGAAAAATTAAGGCATAATTGGCGGCCTTTAGAAGGAGCCCACAGGTCAAAGTGGCGTCTGACTCACGGCGTTTGGAATGTAGTTTTTACAAAATAAACGCAGGATTGGGACGCATCAAACAGCAAGTGCCGCAAACAGCATCAGGAAGTAATCGTTCATTAAAAAATAGGGAGACCAAAAAAATGGCCTGCGATAAACATGTCGTCTGTTATTATTATTATTATTAATGATTACGGTAAAAAAAAACTTGAATCATGTGATTGTTGTAATTTTCCAAATAAACTTAAGTTATGTCTTTTTCATTTTTAAATGTGATCAAATATATATTTTGGAGGGAAGACCAAAAAGAATTAAAAAAAAAAAAATAAAATAAATAATAATAATAATAATAATAATTACTGAAACGGACTTCTAATTTAGATTTTTTTTTTTAAACAATATTATTGGCGTGGCGCAGTGGGAGAATGGCCGTGCGCGACCCGAGGGTCCCTGGTTCAATCCCCACCTAGTACCAACCTCGTCATGTCCGTTGTGTCCTGAGCAAGACACTTCACCCTTGCTCCTGATGGGTGCTGGTTAGCGCCTTGCATGGCAGCTCCCTCCATCAGTGTGTGAATGTGTGTGTGAATGGGTAAATGTGGAAGTAGTGTCAAAGCGCTTTGAGTACCTTGAAGGTAGAAAAGCGCTATACAAGTACAACCCATTTATCATTTATTTATTTATCTTTGGTATAGAAGCACCTTTTTGCCGATAAGTACTAGAAGAGTGGGAAAAAATAACTTGTTTAGTTGTGTTTCTTCTTGCTTTTCTTTTTAAATGTTGTATTATTTCAACCAACATACATTTACAGCACATTCTTATGACATCTATGTATATTTGTTCCCTCTAAAAAATGTAATAAAAACTAAGCTATAAATGTGATAAAACACATACTCCACGACTAAAAATACTCATTGTTTCATCCCAGACAACTTTGTTTTACAAGGTTCCGAAGCTGAAGATGACACATTTTAATAACAGCACTGAAAGTAACAGGAGTGAGATTTTAGATGAAATATAACCTTATGGCATGTACGCTAATGTCATGTTGACACTAAAAACATTACAATCATCAACAAAAACATGTATTTAAAAATAATAATAATAATAATAATGTATGTAACAGGACTGTGTTGAGATTTGAACCCCCCGTCATAGTGTTCTATATATGATGGAATATACATAACATTTTATAAACTTACTTTTAATGTTCCTTCCCTGCAGAGGATGTGAATGATGCAACTATCTGTGGACCATGTGACTTATGGAGGAATATTATGTCATGTGTTAAGGTAACAGGACTGAATGAAAATAACTAAAGCGTACATTTTAACATTATATTAAAGTATAGTTTGGATAACAAGTAACACAAAAATGTAAAAATTTGGGTTGTAAAACTTTGCTAATGTGAATTATCAAAAATTAATGCATTAATTATGTATGAATTAAGATTAATCACACAATTGATTTTGTCCACTCTTTGACATTAAGTGTGGATGTTTACCTGGAAGGTGTGTTGTTATACGTCAGTGATCAGGTCAATCAGCATACGTCATGAAAAAATATTTTTATGAATTGTACAGTAAATTAAATCCTGTATTCATAGATTATATTTCCTTGAAATATATTGATTATGTAGAACTGTCCTTTTGCAGTTTCGCTGAAATACATTTTGTATGACAAGAGCAAATGATTATTCCATGAAAAGATCAAGGCTCCAACATATTATTTACAATCACTATGATCATTATGCTTTTTTTTTTTCATGGCATTATGTATGTGCAACCTGTAACTGTACAACACTAATAGCATTTAAATTCTCATAGTATCTAATATAGACATTAGCAAATAGAATATACCTGCAATACATTACACAGTGCTATGGATTAGATTCATTAAACATGTTTATTTACAAATAGCATCCTTGAATACATTTGGATCAAATTTTTACATTTTACATTATTGTTGAATTCAATTAAATTTACTTTAAACACACAGACAATATTGTGTTGTTGTTGTTTGTTTTGTTTTTACAAATTATGCCTTAATTTTTCTTCAGTTTATTAAGAGGGAAAATGTCAAATATGATGGTAGAAAAAAAAAAAAAAAAATCAACAGCAAAAAAAAAATGCTTCAAAAAGAGAAAATTATTTCACCTATTTTTTGGAATAATCGAGTTGTCAGAGTTAAATCTGGTGTTGCTACATGAAACATTTAGAGGGTTTTTTACAAATACGTGATAAAAAAAGATGGGGTTGACTGCTTCACGCGCAATTATTACAAAACAATATGGTTTATTGGGATCATATTCAAAATAAACAATTAATACTCAAACAGTTCAACACAGAAAAAAGGGAGAGTGAAGAAGCCAAACTTACTTGATCCAAATCATGTTCAAAAAATATGAAGTGTTTGACACGATATTAAGTACAGTTCTTCTCCTTTGTTGTATTTTGAAAACACCATATGCTTATACTGTTTCTCAAACTGATACATATTTGATATTATTTCAAGCCTTTTTTTTAATTACATACTTTGATTCCACATACAAATACATACAATGTTGTGCATACAAATGTTTTAGAGTATGTTTAGATCTCAACTTGTTTTTCTCCCCTTTTGATGAGAAAAAATACTTTTTCTGCTAGCCTCTTTTGGCAACTTAAGGTTGTTTATTACTTATAGCTTGCACATATTATACATTTTTTATATTATCACTCTTATTGTATCTTCTTCAAGCTACAGATCCCTTTGATTAAAAAAGTAAGATTAATTACATTTTATACATCATAAATTGAGTAAAATGTAAATGAATGGTGGAATTTTGCTATTTCATACAACATCTAAATAAATGCTTTATTCATCTGTACCTACATATTTCCTAAAAAAAAACTATTTTATCCTCAACTCATGACAGTAGAATATATAAATATAAATAAATAGATAATATAAATGTTGTGTAATGCACCAGGAGTTTATGACGCCACATTTCTTCACTTAACACAAAAAGAATAATCAAATAAAAACACATTCTTTACAGTCTTTTTTTTTTACAAAAATCAAAACAAAGCAGTGTGAAAATGATCAGATAAAATTCCATAAATATGTGCATACACATACATATTATTATGTTATTATATCGTATTGCATTTTGATTACAACTAAATATCTCAAATAGGAAAAAGGTGTTCTTGTATTCTTACTTCAAGTTGTGTTTTTTTCAGAAAGTTCAATACATTGTGTAAATAAATTGACAATTACTATAACAATAATAACAATACGTTTGCAATACTAGCAGGGTATTACACACAAAAGAAGACGAACTTTGAAATACTAGTACTCACAGCGTATTTTGAAGTATCCATATTTTTGTTTCGGTCACAGAAGTTTTTGTTGGTAAAATGAAGAAACATTTGTGAGTTAGAGGCAAGAAGAAGAAGTTTAGACTGCTGTTTTTTGTGTTGTTAGTTGAATGAATACGAGCTTGATGTGACTCAGAAGTACTGACTCACTCTTGATTATCGCGTCCGAGATGAGTCGCCCGCCATTTCTAAAAACCCTTTGTCTACTACTTTTTTCTTCTTTCTCTTCTTTTCTAACTCTTAATTCTGTAAAAACATCATCACTTAAAGCTACTGTATTGTGTGGAAAAGTGAAGTATGTATATACGGTGTATAAATGTACATGTATATATGTTTGTTTGTTGGTCAGCAGCATGTTCTCAAAATCAAATCATACAAAAAATTTAAAAAATGTAAATGTTGAAAAGAGCAAAAATATGTAATATAATGACAGAAACATTACATTTCAATATTAATAAATAATAATAATGATACGCTTTGTCACCTTTAGCACAGGCCGAACATTTTTAGTTATTTATATAGACATGTATATATATGTATGTGTGTGTGTGTGTGTGTGTGTGTGTATATATATATATATATATATATATATATATATATATATATATATATATATATATATATATATATATATATATATATATATATGTATATATATATATATATATATATACAGTATGTATATGTATGTGTATATATGTATATACATAACAATATACATATATTCATATGTAGTATATGTATGTATGCATGTATGTGTGTAATAACAATATCAAAATGGCTTTGTTTTTTCAGTATGCAAACCTTGCTGGAAAATATTTGGAGACCTCTGTCTCAATACATGTATTGTATATATTAGTACATGTATATTTTAGTACATGTAATAATTCAATCTATCAAATGGAAGAAACAACCTCTTTGAGGACGTATGTTCTATTCAAATGCTAATGTTGGTCATGTTTTAAATAATAATAACCAGCATCATGATAAACAATAACGACTGCAGATGACAATGAACTTTGGACACTACAACCTATGTTGTCACCTCTGCTATCCAAGAACGTACAACAATTATTCTCAACAAAAAAAAAAAAAAAGGAGAAATAAAACCTTAAAAAATAATTTTAAACCTTTGTATGCACATACAACACTTAAAACTTTTAGCATATCGGTATGTAAAATAAAAATTACGGAATGGATTAAGTAAAGAAGTTAAAAAGTGTGTGTGTATGTGTATGTGTACTCAATGGATCATCTGGTTTCTGGCTTGGGGATGCCCTCTGCCCCCCATTAAATCTGTCTCTTTATTACGGTCGTAAATGTATACATTCAGAGCCGTGCACATTCCAACCATTTGTTGTGTGTGTGTGTTTGCCAGAATGGATAAAGTTAAAAGGTGTTAAATATAATGAGGGCTTTGAGGGGTAAAGATTGGGGGGCTGATAGGCAGACATTGAAAGCAATATATATATATATGACTTTAATTCGATCTGTTATTGATTATGGATGCATTATTTATCAATCTGCTTCAAAAACATTACTTGGGAAAATAGACAGGATCCAATCACAGGCTTTAAGGTTATGTTGTGGAGCTACAAAATCAACCCCAGTTGCAGCATTACAAGTAGAGAAGAATGAAAAACGTTTGGATATGAGAAGAGATCAATTGTCAGCAGTTTATTGGGCAAACTTAAAAGGGTCCAAGCAAGGACATCCAACCCGTCAAGTGTTACTAAACTGCCAAGAAAAAGAGAAGAAAAAAATGAATAGTTTCGGGTGTATAATAGGAGACATATGTAATAAAGCTCAAATTGATAATATTAAAGTTAGCCCTACAGTACCAATCCCTGCAATACCACCGTGGATGTATGAAAACCCAAATGTAAACATGCAATTACTAAAGAATAGAAATTTAAATAGTTACCAGATAGAACATTGGATTGAAGAAACGTTTTTAGACAACATCATGGTGTACACAGATGCATCAAAAACTATAAATAATAAGGTAGGAGCAGTAGCTGTAATCCCACAAGGAAACATAGTATTAAATAAAATAATTAGTGATAAGTTATCTGTTTTTACGGGAGAATTGGTAGCAATTTATATGGCAATTCATTGGTTAGAAGAAAATAAAGCAGGAAAAGCAGTCGTGTGCTCAGACTCAGCAGTGCATTGATGAGCATAAAAAAGCATAGCATCAGAAACAAGACAAGATTTAGTTTATGAAATAGTTCAGACAAATTACAGAATAAATAAAGAAGGAGGTGTGGTAACATTTCTTTGGGTTCCTGCTCATGTAGGAGTTGAGGGGAACGAATTAGCTGATAAGTACGCAAAACAAGCAACCACTAAAACAGAAGTAAACACGGAGATTAAGCACAGTAAAGAGGAAGTGAAGAACATAATTAAGATGGAACACAATAAAAAGTCGCAGGATAATTGGAATAAGGAAACATCAGGTAGAGAGTATTACAAAGTCGAGTGGAGAGTAGATGTAATGAGAGGAGGCAATAGAAATAGGAAGGAATAAGACATTATTACTAGAATGAGATTAGGACATACATATCTAAATAGTTCATTACAATTAATAGGGAAACATACTACAGGACTTTGTGATTCTTGCCAACAGTTAGAAAGTGTAGGACATGTTTTAATATATTGTAGGAAATATAATAGAGAAAGGGTAATACTGGATAGTAAGTTAGCAAAAGAGAATATTAGGTTAACGGTGGAAGATATATTAGGACTGCACTCAGAACACATAGGTTATAAAGCAATATACACATATTTAAAAAATACTGGGTTAAATAAAAGAATATAGAGTAGGGATCCACCTCGGTCAACACACCGATACAGTAGGTGGTGGTAATGCACACCACAAGGTTGGTTGCCAACCGCCATAAAAACATGAACGAATTTAACCGCTTGTGGCGCTGTCGCTTTCGCTCAACACTCTCACAATCGCACCCGGAAACAAACCCCCACTTCCGGAATCAAACCCCTCCTACTTCTCTGAGCGCGAAGTTCATTTGTGCCGAAGATGGGCTAGTGTGAGGACCTCCTCAGAACTCCGATGCATTTAGGAAAAACGTATATAATGCAAAAAGAACTTACAGTTTGTAGGACTTTCGTCGTCTTTTCGATGCTGTTGTCCTCGAGCAAGCATTCGTTGTCTGAACTCTTTGATGGAAGAAAAGCCTTCACATCCGCAACAAGCGAGCCTTCAACGACTTCACGGCGGTCTCCTGTGGACTCTCCGGCGAAAGAAAAGCCTCAGCAGCCTCCGCAAGCAAGTCTTCAACGGAGGGACATTTGACCTCTTTTTCGACAATTTTGTCCGGGAACAATTCTTCAACGGCAGGAGTCTTTTGCGGGTTTAAAACTTCCTCCTCCTCCGCAAGCTGGTCTTCGGAACGTTTTGGCGGGAAGTGTGATGCCTACTCGGTTAAGACCATCCACCGGGCCAAAGGGGTAAAAGAAACATCTGTAAGTAAATATATATATTGTATAATGCATGTTTTTTCTTGTAAATTGAAAATCATTTGACTCACCAAACTGTGATTGTGTAAAAGAGATCTCTTTAGAATCTTCCCACATCCCCCTCTATAAAACAAAATAATGATTACAAATAATATCAAACAAATCGATAGTTTAAACTCGCCGCTAGAGTCGTTTTCCAACTTTGTGAGATCAAACAAAGCTCGTCGTCTCTTACTTCGGCGTCGACTAGCTCATTGTCTAATAAAATATACCAATAATGTTGTAAAAACATAGGTAATAAAACAATGTAAAAAAATAACCGGTATACTTACGCAAATTGGACGAAGGATCCCTTAGAACGTTCCTCGGACGAGCGTGAATTTCGACGCGATGTTTAACTGCTTTTATTTAGAATAAATACTTGTTATTATATAAACTCTAGACAGAAATATTACAATCAGTAAAAAAAAAAATAATTACCTCCCTCTGACCTTTCCATAACCCCACCCCTCTTCTAAGGCCATCAATCATTTTTGACACAAGGTGTATCACAATCATTAATCATTTTTTTTTGACAGCTAGGTCATAAATCATCTTTGCCATAAGGTCATAAATCATCTTTTGCCATAAGGTCGTAAATCATTTTTGACAGGTCATTTTTGACAGCTAGGTCATAAATCATTTCACCTTTTGACCCTAAGGTCATAAATCCTTTGATCTTTTGACAGCTAGGTCATAAATCATTTGACAGCTAGGTCGTAAATAATTTTTGACACAAGGTAGGCCCTTAAGGTTTTTATTATGATTTACTTAGTTTATTTATTTTAGTACTTTGTAAAAAATATATTTATATTTGTGTAATCAATCTGACCTAAGCCCTGATAATAATATTTTTGTGATCAACACATGCTTTCATATCATTTGACAAGGTTTATCCTGTTAAACTGTAAGTAGGTTAGATATAATTATTGAATATTCCTAAAATTAAGAGTAAGATGACTAAATCAGTGTTAATATTTGAGTGGCCCCCGGGCCCCTCTGTAGTGTAAAAGTTTGGCCCAGAGGTCAAAAGGGTGAAGAACTCCTGAGGTAGATTCTACCTGTGAGCCTGTAAAGATGTTTTGCTTGATGGCAGACATGTTTTTTTAACAGATTTTGCTCAAATTTTCAGACACGTATAACCGTGGTAAAACTCCCAATAGTTAGTAACACTGTTTTAAATTAAAATTATCAAAAAACTGTGTTTGATAACCGCACTGTGATGAACTCACGGACCGACTATGGCGAGCATAGCTTAAATGTGAATAAGAATACATATTTCAACACTCAAATATAAATACGTCTGTTAAGAATCCAGAACAATATTTAATGTGTCCTCTGCTAAGAAAGTATATTGTGTGTGTGTGTTTATTCTAAATATTTTTTTTTAAATAAAACTTGGTTAAAATATTTCAGTGTGTTTTAAGTATTTTTGAGCACATTAAACAATGCCGTGATAATAATGTTAAGTGTGATGATTTTGTTCAAAATAATTGTGACATTTAATTTTCATATCGTTACAGCCCTAGTAGAGTAGATCCTAAAGAATGAGTTAGAAGCCCATTGAGCTGTGTGAGAAATTACAAGTCAATCGGAATTATGGGCTCAAACATTGCCACCATGTTGTGTATGTTTTATTTGACAGGATGGGTGTCCCCCAAAGTATCCCACAGCAATGAAACTATATGAATGTCTTGCCAATTGTCAGACTACCAGCATTATTTTGTTGAACAGTCAAATGTTGGGTCTTCTGGAAGATTTCACAAGTATTTATTTAAAACAGCTCACGGGTAAATGTTACAGCGTTGGTGTCACTCCATCAAGAGTATTGCTTATTTCGCACATTAACTTAACGAATGGCGTCCTCCACTAGAGCAAGCTTTTGCAAAAGTGAACCGCGATGAAGAATTATTCGCTCTCTATGTCGCAAAACAGCCAATGGGTCAACAAGTCCATGGTCAACAAGTGTTCAAGAGGGTGGGGGCCAGTCCAAGGAAAATAAGTGATGAAGATGGAGATGCTTGAGTGGCTTCATCCCTGGGAATTTTTTGATCAAAAGGATGTGTAGCTGATAAAAAATATTATTATACATTAATAATACGTGGTATCTAATATCAAACATTTGTACTATTCTTTAGCTACTGAAGACAGTTCAAACTTGGGGCAACACATTTGGAGTCATTATTCTTTCATGTGATTTGACGTATCAAAACACGCATCAATGTCCCGAAAGCATCAGATAGTAGTTAGGCAGGCCTGAAGGTCGAAGATACAGCTGCATGTGTGTGCGCTTAATCAGAGGAATTTCAAGACAGTTGTGTGTATTTAGGTGTATATTTGGGTGCGACTTGTCCATGGTGTAACCTGCCTTCCGCCTGAGTGCAGCTGGGATAGGCCCCAGCTCCCCTGCGACCCAGAGAGGGACAATCGACACAAAATTGATGGATAGATTTGTTTTAATATTCTAACACTATGAGATGTTTCAAGATGGGGCCGCTGTAGTGGCTGCTTCTTGCAGGATATGCTCTTGTGTTCTTGATGTTTCTCTCCTGTTTTTGTGTGTTTTTCCCCGTTTGGATCGGGCCCTTTTGGGACTGCGCAACAAGGGGGTAGCTTTTTTGTAAACTTTGGGATCTGCCTCAGGAAGCTATAGCCATGTCTGCACCGGAGACCAGCTGCTCACTCTCTGCCACATCATGGAAAGACCTGAGAAGATGCGGAGGAAGAGACCGGGCTGCAGAGCTCGTGTTGAGCATCGGTATGTATTATCGGACACTTCGGTCTCCCTGGGCGTATGTATGTATATATATATATATATATATATATATATATATATATATATATATATATATATATATATATATATATATATATATATATATATATATATATATATATATATATGTATATATATTTATATCATACATATATACATATATGTATATATATATATATATATATACATAGATCATTACAATTTTTTTGTTTTTTGTTGGGTTTTACTTATGTATGTAGAAATACAGCGTCTCTACAGTGGCAGCTGGTTGCATCAGCTCTGGGATCCTTTAATGCAGGGGTGTCAAACTCCTTTTAGATCAGGGGCCCCATGGAAAAAGATATACTCCCAAGTGGGACGGACTGGTGAAATCATAGCATGATAACTTAAAAATAAAGATAACTTCAGATTGTTTTCTTTGTTTAAAAATAAAACAAGCACTTTCTGAAAATGTACAAATCATAATGTTGTTGTTGTTTTTCTTTACACTTACATGTTGCGGTTTATAGTATTATATCTTTATTTGTCATTATTTATACTTACTGAATAAATGATGTGATAATATTCATCAATCAACTCATTGGTGTTCATTTTCAATCTATCAAGATTAAAAAAATGTTTTGTACGGCGGGGGAAGGAAACAACACCAGGGCAGGAATCAGTTCAACAGGTTTATTGAACCTCTTGATGAATGTGTGGGATGTGCATGCTACTTTTAAGTGACAGGTGCAAGACGATGTGTAGAATTAACCATGTAAATGTTACCAGGGTTTGTTGTCTGTGCATGTTGGATGTATCCTTCGTCAGACCAAAGGGGCAAGGCGAGAAGGCAGTCCGTGGGCAGGCAAGCAGTCGGGGGCTGGAGAGAAGCAACAATGTCTGTGTCCAAGCAGGGGTGGAGGATCGGGGAAGACAGTCCGGAATCCAGAGTGAGGTCGAGATACACAACTCGATCACGGAAGACGGGGAATGTACTGCGGGAGACAAAATGGACATAAAAACGGGAACAGGGAAGGACACAGAAAAAGAGAGCAAGTACGAGGAAGGGAAGAGACGGGATGCTTACTGCGAGAGTGAACTACGTTCCGGCAAGGGATCTTCGGGTCCGCTGGTCTTTATTCTGCCTTCCTTCATTAGTCTCAGGTGCGCAGATTAGTGATTGCCTGCAGCTTTTCTGGCGCGTGGCTGTGATGCGATCAGAGCGAGCACGGGCGTGTCCTGGCGTGCTGCCAGCGGAGGTGCCGGCAGAGTTTGCCGCAGATGACATGCGGGATTGTGCCCGCGCCGCGACAAAAATGATACCCCATCATCATAAACACACAAACAGTTAAAACAGTTGACACTTTTAAATATCTGGGCGTAACCTTGGACAATAAACTCACTTTTGATCAGCACACCACGGACATTCAAAAAAGAAGTCAACAAAGACTGTCAGCCATCCGAAAACTCAAAGGACTATACGTTGCACCTCATCTCCTGTTATTACTTTACCAAAGCATTGTTCAACCCATCCTTATGTACTGTTCCACATGTTTTTTCACCATGCTTTCTGTAACCAACCGGACCAAACTCACACGCTTTACAAACATCCATCCATCCATCCATTCATTTTCTACCGCTTATTCCCTTCGCGGTCGCGGGGGGCGCTGGAGCCTATCTCAGCTACAATCGGGCGGATGGCGGGGTACACCCTGGACAAGTCGCCACCTCATCACAGGGCCAACACAGATTGACAAACAACATTCACTCTCACATTCACACACTAGGGCCAATTTAGTGTTGCCAATCAACCTATCCCCAGGTGCATGTTTTTTGGAGGTGGGAAGAAGCCGGAGTACCCAGAGGGAACCCACGCAGTCACGGGGAGAACATGCCATCTCCACACAGAAAGATCCCGAGCCTGGGATTGAACCCCAGACTACTCAGCACCTTCGTATTGTGAGGCAGACGCACTAACCCCTCTTCCACCGTGCTGCCCGCATTACAAACATAACAGCTAAAATCATCGGCCTACCCACACCCAACATTTCAGATTTAAACCACAGGTCCATCACTCGACTGGCAAACACAATAGTCCATGATATCACTCACCCACTACACCAATACATCATCCCACTACCATCAGGGCGCAGGTACAGAACCATCAAATTCCGGAGGGCCCGCCTCAGGAAAAAACCTGATCCCTGCAGCTATAGCCGCCCTTAACAGCAGGCCTGGCCGACCTGTCTGACAAGCTCATAAATGTGTTTGTCATTTATGATGTATTTTTGTTATTTTTGTTTTGTGATGCGTAATGTCTATTGTTTAAATGTACGGCAGTGAAAATGAATTTCCCCACGGGGACCAATAAATCTATCTATCTATATCAAAATCAAATTACAGGATGTTACTTATGTAGTTTGCTCATTTTCCTCGACTGGTGCACTAACATGTGGTTTACTTTTTTTTACATATCTAGCATCATCTACAAAGATACACCCATCTATCCATTTTCTACCACTTGTCCCGTTCGGGACAAAGATACAAAGAATTGATATTGCGACATTTACTGGACACATTTAGAACAGCAGTTTCTTTCATTCAAAAATTTCGTCTCATTTTTATACTTAGCAAACTCATCCCGCGGGCCGGATGAAACCTGTTTTAATGTCTTTTATGTCCTGTGTTTCTCTCTCCTTTTCATACCAAGACAGCGCTGCGGAATAGCCGCCACAGCTGCGCTCTTCTGGAGTTGTTGCGATTTTCTTTGTGTCTTGCATTGAAGAAAGAGAGCACAGTCTACCAAGTCCAAATCTTTGTGTGTTAAACATACTTGGCCAACAAATCTGATTCTGAGTCTGACAAGAGGACAACTCATCAGGGTTCATCCAATTTATTCAATTATGTAGAAGGCATGTGTCCCGTCACTTTTGTTTGAGCAGGTGTAGAACACTGCAGTAACAACACATGAACATAGAGAAGAAAATCCCCGGTTCTGTCGTCACTGGAATTCCCCTCAACTTACTTGGGAAACAATACAAGCTTTTTTTCTAGCAATTGAAGAAGTACTGTTGCCATCTGGTGGGGCAAAGGTGTGTAGCATATAGTAACACATGTAGGATTACTGCGCGTATTTTATTCTTTTTTTGTGACGTTTGTTTTGGGGTCATCAGGTAGGAGAGCGGCCTGGCAAGAGAGCTTTTACCCCAGCAGCGTGTTTACTTTCACTTTTAATCAGCCCGCCTCTTTTGTTTTCACTTCCTGGCATGACTGCAGTCAACCAAATTGGTGCGGAAGTCTTTTTTTTTTTTTTTTTTTTACTTCACGCCGATCGTTGTGTTGTCACGTCATTTGCGGAATTCTGGACTTTTACGACCAACTCCGGGTAAGAAAACATCATTTATTTATACCGAAGTCTACATATGGTTTGTTCCGTGTTTGTCATAATCAGTTGGCTCATTTAAGCATACTATGTTTAACTATAACAATATAGCTATTTCTTGAGCTATTAACAACATTGTCACTACTGATGTGTAACCAATTTCAGATACTTGACCCGGAGCCTTGATTAATAATTATTAATAATAATAATTCAACACAAATATTTTAAAGCAGGGGTCTTCGTTCTCCAGACCTCCAAACTGATGGAGAGACAGAACAAAGACCCCAAACTTATATATCCTGTATACAATTTTGTTTGTATTTTTATTCAAACTGGTCTTCGAGGTACTGATAGGTGCTACTGAAATAATAACAATGGTCTGCTAATGGCTAACTAGCAGAGGTGTGGACTCGAGTCACATGACTTGGACTCGAGTCATGAATTTGATGACTTTGGACTCGACTTGACAAAATGTAAAAAGACTTGCAACTCGACTTAGACTTTAACATCAATGACTTGTGACTTCACTTGGACTTGAGCCTTTTGAATTGACATGACTTGACATGACTTGCTACTTTCCCCAAAACCCAAAGATGAAAAAGTTATTCGGGAGCGCTCCGTATTTTTTATTGTGTACTTGTCTATCAGCGTTGCGTGTGTCAGCTGGTGTGGTCTCAGTACAACAGCCAATCAAATTAGATCTACTTTGTTTTCATCACACAGCATTCATCCAATCAAATTGCAGGACAACCAACGAAGAAGACATGTCCAAACCACACGCCAGTGAACAAAAAATTGGGTATAAAAATTACGAGGTGGTCAACACAAACGGTTTGCAATATGCAACACATGCGGTTCGAAAATTACTGATGGAGAGGAAACAACTTCCAACTTCGTCCGGCATTTGAAGTTGCACAAAGAACGGTAAGTTTTGAATGTAAGATAACGTTTATTGGCTAAGTAACGTGACTTTTATTTGCTGTGTAGTTAAATCAGTGAGGCTGTAAACTCACTGCTAACGTTATAACGTTATTGCAAACACGGGAATCTGTTGCAGTTCACTACCTTATTCATACTTTTTGTTCAGTGATTTTTTTTAAGCAGGGTTAGTCAATATATCACACGTAACGTTAGACGGCAGTCAGCAGCACCGCGTATTTTAGCCACCTAAAAAAAGACAAAAATAGTAAAATAAAGGTCAGTTAAAATGTATACTATATTATGAATATGTGTACCGTTTTAGCTAGCTTTCTGACATACTGTTGGTTGTTTACCTCAGTGGTCCCCAACCACCGGGCCGCGGCCCGCTACTGGTCCGTGGATCGATTGGTATCGGGCCGCACAAGAAATATATATATATATTTTTTTTCTTTTTTTAATTAAATCAACATAAAAAACACAAGATACACTTACAAGTATTGCACCAACCCAAAAAAACTCTCTCCCCCCTTTTGTTCTGGGCATTGAACATGAAGACTCTTCCTTCACTGTTACGAGTGGCCATGAGAGTCTTGGCAGTGCCTGCCTCCAGTGCTCCAGTGGAGCGAGTTTTCAGCCATGGTGGCATCATACTACACCCCCATCGTGCACAAATGACTGACAGACTCTTGGCTAATTTGGTCTTTTGCAAATGCAATGCAGCATAGGGCCCTGACATATAAAAAGTACAACTTTTTTTGTTATGTTCACGTATATGTCATGTTTTTTCAATGTTAACACTTTTGTACAAATAAGTACATTTGCACTTTATTTTTCAATGTGTTTGTTCTGTATAGGAATGAGTTAATGTTTAAAATGACTGGTTAATAGTGCTATTATGAAGTGCAATGTCAGCACAATTTTCTTTCCTGCAATTTAAAATGCACTTGTTTTAATAAATAAATACAGCGTTTGAAAAGCATACACAATCTGTGTTAATATATTAGTCTGTGGTTAAAAGGACTTGAAAGGACTCGAAACTCAAAATGCAGGACTTAGGACTTGACTTGAGACTTTCCAGTCTTGACTTTGGACTTGACTCGGGGCTTGCCTGTCTTGACTCGGGACTTGACTCGGACTTGAGGGCAAAGACTTGAGACTTACTTGTGACTTGCAAAACAATGACTTGGTCCCACCTCTGCTAACTAGCACTAAATGGTAAATGGGTTATACTTGTATAGCGCTTTTCTACCTTCAAGGTACTCAAAGCGCTTTGACACTATTTCCACATTCACACACACATTCACACACTGATGGCGGGAGCTTCCATGCAAGGGGCTAACCAGGACCCATCAGGAGCAAGGGTGAAGTGTCTTGCTCAAGGACACAACGGACGTGACGAGGTTGGTAGAAGCTGGGGATTGAACCAGGAACCCTCAGGTTGCTGGCATGGCCACTCTCCCAACAGCGCCACGCCGTCCGACACATTATTAAAGCACATTACTAGCACTCTATTTTTCAGCTGCTGGAAACTATAGTGCTAATCGCTAGCTGACAACTAATGTGCTAACCGCTACCTAGTAACTAGAGTGCTCATCAATACCTGGTAACTAGTGTGCTAAATGCTAGCAGACAAAATGAGAGCGAATCGCTATCTGGCAACTACTGTGCTAATCCCTAGCTTCTAACTACAGTGCTAATCAATACCTGATAACTAGTGTGCTTAATGCTAGTAGACAACCGTAGAGCTAATCACTAGCTGGCAACTGTTGTGCTAATCCCTATCTTCTAACTAGTGTGCTAATTGCTAGCTGACAACTAGAGCGCAACAATCACAAGCTAACTGGCACTCTATTCTCTAGCTACTGGAAAATATAGTGCTAATCGCTAGCGGTCAATGTAAGCACTAATCGCTAGCTGATAACTAATGTGCTAACTGCTACCTAGTGACTAGAGTGCTAATCAATACCTGATAACTAGTGTGCTAAATGCTAGCAGACAAATGGAGAGCTAATCTCTAGATTTTTACTAGTGTGCTAATCGCTAGCTGGCAACTATTTTGCTAATCCTTAGCTTCTAACCAGTGTGCTAATTGCTAGCTGACAACTAGAGCACAACATCCATCCATCCATTTTCTACCGCTTGTCCCGTTCGGGGTCGCGGGGGGTGCTGGAGCCTATCTCAGCTACTCCGGGCGGAAGGCGGCGTACACCCTGGACAAGTCGCCACCTCATCACAGAGCCAACACAGATAGACAGACAACATTCACACTCACATTCACAATCACAAGCTAGCTGGCACTCTATTCTCTAGCTGCTGGAAACTATAGTGCTAATCGCTACCTAGTAACTAGAGTGCTAATCAATACCTGGTAACCAGTGTGCTACTGCTACCAGACAAGTGGAGAGCTAATCCCTAGCTTCTAACTAGTGTGCTAATCGCTAGCTGGCAACTATTTTGCTAATCCCTAGCTTCTAACCAGTGTGTTAATAGCCAGCTGACAAGTAGAGCGCAACAATCACAAGCTAACTGGCACTCTATTCTTTAGCCCATGGAAACTATAGTGCTAATCGCTAGCGTTTAACGTAAGCACTTATTGCTAGCTGATAACTAATGTGCTAACCGCTACCTAGTAACTAGAGTGCTAATCAATACCTGGTAACTAGTGTGCTAAATGCTAGCAGACAAATGGAGAGCTAATGTCTAGCTTCTAACTAGTGTGCTAATCGCTAGCTGACAACTAGAGCGCAACAGTCGTTGCTAGCTGGCAACTAGATAGTTGATTATTGCTAGCTATCTCAAATGTTAACATTATTTTAAATTATTAGTATATAGTTATGTTTTTATTCGAAATTTGCAATCTACAGTAAGTAGGGTGGCCATGCCACTGCAATTCTCAACTACACTGCAGTGTGTGGGTTAATGTGTATTTAAAGACATTTACATTTGTGGAAAAAAATGTGACTGCTTCTGGTAGAAAGTGTATACCTGCTGTAGGAAAGTGAGTTACAGTAACAAATATAGTTGGCAGTCAATAATATTTCAATACAAGTTCATCATGAATTGATGAATTGAATTGATTTACGTGGACCCCGACTTAAACAAGTTGAAAAACGTATTCGGGTGTTACCATTTAGTGGTCAATTGTACGGAATATGTACTGTACTGTGCAATCTACTAATAAAAGTTTCAATCAATCAATCAAAATGTGGAATTAAAGTGGTAGTGTGTAAAAATGCTCACAGTGGTGTTGGTTTTAGAAGTAAGTTAGATAGATTGATACTTAGGATGGAATTACAGCACGTACTGAGGCGGCAACGATTAATCAATTAAATCAATTCATTTGATTTGAACAAAGTGAAATATATGCGAACAATAAATTAGAATAGTGTACAAAATAGAGCGCACATGAGAGCAGTGGGGCGTGGGGGCCGTGATCCTATTAGTCAATTAATCGAACAAATGAATTAACAGACTACTCAATCACTAAAATGATAACTAACTGTAGCTCTATGTATTTAGCTTAAGTTTAGTAATCAGGCAAATTGCCTAACAATTGTATATATATTACAAAAAAGAGAACGATTCGGGACTGCTATAAATATCATTGATCTGGGTATAACAAAAGCAGAATAACAAAAGCATTTATTTAGGTAGGACTGTTACATTACATTACCAAACGTCTTTGACAATCATAACATGACTGTAACAATCCCCATTTTGTTTAAATTGATAAACTAAGCTGATATCTAAACAAAAAAATAATTTTAGGTGGATCACTGTTCACAAGATGAGGCGTTCAAGTGCAGTACGAACTATGAGCCTTCAGACGTCAATGCAGTCGCACAGTTTTGAATTTTTATTTGTCTACCCCAGTTTGGGAACTTAAGTAGAGCAAACGAACTACAGAGTTTCAGCTGGCAACAAGTTATTCAACCCTAACTGATGCAGTGAGTAGCTTCTCATTCGTTAAACAAACATGTTTAACACATTCAGTGGTTGTGGAAAATATATGATTTCTGTTTCAGAAGGGTCCAATTATTGGCATGCATGAAGGATAAGAAAACATCTCAGGAGATGACTGAAACTACTAAAGAACTGTCCGACACATGATTAAAAAATGGAAAGACAGTGGGGAATCATAGCACAGTGGTCTGAATCTATCGTCATCAGTCCAAAATCTTGGAGAAATATAATGCAACTCTGGACAGTAATAAATGTTGTGACATTGCAGAAGCTTGAAGAAACGATGCCACAGTGACTGTAGGCCGTAATTTAAGCTAAAGGTGGTCCAACAAAATAGTATGTGAACTTTTTTGTGACCCGCACTGTATATTCTGTACTAATCAACAACTACTTGACCGAAGCAACGTGTACCCATGGCTCCATTATACTGTGTACTGTGTGTTAAAGTGACTGTGATATTTGCTCAACAGGCATGGAGCATCAAGCCAAGGTGGAGGATGTGTTTTTGTGCCCCAGGACACTGATGGGCGCCATGGATTGTCAGAGGGACACCTTGGAGAGGATATTCCGGGTGTCGTTAGTCATCGACACCCACAACCTGCCGCAGTTCTCGCCCGGGTCTATGTTTTTGCAGCTACAAGGGGAGATCCGTGATGTTAAAGCTGCAAAGGTCAGGTTTGATTTCTCTCATCTAAGGTGCAAACAGATAAGTAAGCATATTTGTTAGGGATACACAATTTGTATGTAACTATAGTTTATGCACACCTTTCTTTGTGCCTGGCTTTGGGGCAGCTTCTATAGCGATGCAGGCGTCTTTGTAGGCTTTCAGAATATTGTCATAGCGAGGCTGGCGTTTTAGTTGGCTGATAAGGTTATGTTGAAGCTCGATGTTTTTTTCCCTACTTGCGGAATGTTTGCAGAATACTGTATTTGGTGCAAGCGAAATGTCTACCTCTGAAACAGTGAAGAAGTCTGACATTATATCCATCCATCCATCCATTTTCTACCGCTTGTCCCTTTTTTTGGGGTCGCGGGGGGTGCTGGAGCCTATCTCAGCTGCATTCGGGCGGAAGGCGGTGTACACCCTGGACAAGTTGCCATCTCATCGCAGGGCTAACATTATATATTAATATATTATTATATTAATATATTATGTATATATGTACACACACTCTCATATATGTATATATATATATATATATATATATATATATATATATATATATATAGGTTAGTTCAGGATAAAACACAGAGGCTATATCATCCCTACAAGCCTGTTTCGCAGGTTTCCCTGCTCGTCAGGGGATAGCCTCTGTGTTTTTTCCTGACCTAACGTATATTCCGCTCTACCACAGTATTGAGCACTGTATAACGGATAAACCACAGAAACCTCGACTATATATACATATATATATATATATATATATATATATATATATTAGGGATGTCCGATAATGGCTTTTTGCCGATATTCCGATATTGTCCAACTCTTTAATTACCGATACCGATATCAATCGATACCGATATCAACCGATACTGATATATACAGTCGTGGAATTAACACATTATTATGCCTAATTTGGACAACCAGGTATGGTGAAGATAAGGTCCTTTTTTAAAATATTAATAAAATAAAATAAGATAAATAAATTAAAAACATTTTCTTGAATAAAAAAGAAAGTAAAACAGTATAAAAACAGTTACATAGAAACTAGTAATTAATGAAAATTAGTCAAATTAACTGTTAAAAGTTAGTACTATTAGTGGACCAGCAGCATGCACAATCATGTGTGCTTACGGACTGTATCCCTTGCAGACTGTATTGATCTATATTGATATATAATGTAGGAACCAGAATATTAATAACAGAAAGAAACAACCCTTTTGTGTGAATGAGTGTAAATGGGGGAGGGAGGTTTTTTGAGTTGGTGCACTAATTGTAAGTCTATCTTGTGTTTTTTATGTTGATTTAATAAAAATTAAAAATAAATTAAAAAACGATACTGATTAAAAAAAAAAAGATACCGATAATTTCCAATATTACATTTTAAAGCATTTATCGGCCCGATAATATCGGCAAGCCAATATTATCGGACATCTCTAATATATATATATATATATATATATATATATATATATATATATATATATATACCGGTACAAGTATAATACCGCGATACTAATGAATCATATTCGGTACTATACCGCCTCTAAAAAGTACCGGTTCCCCAACCCACCGCCCCACTGTCGTCTTCACGTCGTGTCATTGCTGGTTTTACAAGCAGACGAGCATGTTTGGCAACGCACAGTCATGGAGTACTTACAAGCAGGCAATGTGTGTACACAGAAAAGGGAGAATGGACGCATTTTGGCTTAAAAACTAGCGATAAAAGTGAAGTTATAAGACTGAAACGCCCTCAGGAAGAGGTGTCTTAAGATATGGCTCGCTAGCCAGCGGCTAAAGTCCATCCGCAGTGTTGTAGCTTCTTCTAAATCACTAATCCTCGCCTCCATGGTGACAAATAAATTAAGTTTCTTACAAGTATCATTCCTGCAGGACTAGCTAAACTTGCTTCACTACACACCGTAGCTCACCGGCATCAAAATGTAAACAAACGCCATTGGTGGATCTACACCTGACATCCACTGTAATGATACCAACTACAGGAGCGTATCTAGTCGATAATACTATGATTACATCGATATTTTTTAGCGTCAAAACATATTTTTCCGTGTTTTTAAAATTTTATTATGTTTATAAACTCAGGAAATTACACTATTTTGCATTTATTGTGTTTGTTGTGTTTCACTGAAGTGTTTTAGTGTTTTATCTTTATCATGTCTTTCATAAGGGGCAGCACGGTGGCAGAGGGGTTAGTGAGTCTGCCTCACAATACGAAGGTACTGGGTTCGATCCTGCGCTCGGGATCTTTCTGTGTGGAGTTTGCATGTCCTCCCCGTGATTGCGTGGGTCCCCTCCGGGTACTTCGGCTTCCTCCCACCTCCAAAGACATGCACCTGGGGATAGGTTGATTGGCAACACTAAATTGGCCCTAGTGTGTGAATGTGAGTGTGAATGTTGTCTGTCTATCTGTGTTGGCCCTGTGATGAGGTGGCGACTTGTCCAGGGTGTACCCCGCCTTCCGCCCGATTGTAGCTGAGATAGGCTACAGCATCCCCCGCGACCCCAAAGGGAATATAGGGGTAGAAAATGGATGGATGGATGTCTTTCATAATGATTGACACCGTGTCTTGGTAGTTGTAGTTCTGATTGGAGCTCCACCGTGATTTACCCCCGCCACTCTCCTGCATGTGATTGGATATATTCCTAACTTGTCCCACCCACCTAAAGATGAAAATAAATATGATTGGATTTCATCCATCCATCCATGACCTACCGCTTGTCCCTTTCGGGGTCGCAGGGGGTGCTGAAGCCTATGTCTCTGTTAATTATTTTCCTCTCGTTTTTATTTGTCAACTAAATCGTAAATTAATTTCGGAATTGTTATGGTCAACATGCTTTTGTTTTGAGTCATTATCGTTCTATTTTAGTCAGGGGAAAATAGGTCGTTGACAATAACAAAAATGAAAGTTTTTAGTCGACAAAATTAACACTGATATATATATACAGACATATACTGTATATGTGTGTGTGTGCGTGTATATGTATGTACACATACATTTATATATATATATATATATACTGTATGTTACTTTAATAGCAGCCGGCTTTCGGCCCCCGATCAAATTTATTTAGCCAAATACGACCCACAAGTCAAAAAGTTTTGACACTCCTGCCTGCCCTAAGGAGACCAGCAAGTTCAATCAAGTCAAATGTAATACATATCATACACAACAAACAGCAACAAACGTCCTCTGTTTTTAAGCAGACATTTCTAAGGTAATGTTCTACATAATAGTAGATACAAGTTGAATAAGTATGTATGTCAGACAAATATGTAGAAACATTATAGAAAACAAAATCAGTATATAAATGTACATTCTTCTACATTAAAAATAGATGGCAGATGAAAACAGTCAATTGGGAAAATGCATTATACTTAAGAATTTATTTTTGAATTTATACAATTTTGTAAAGGTATGATTGACAAGTAGCACCCCAAATTGCAATACATTATATATAGCTATATTAAACTTTAGTATAATGTCTACATACAAGAACAATCTTGCTTCTGATAAGTTTAGTATGTTGTGTCCAAGTACATTTTTCATTAACAATAACTACTAAAAATTTGGTTTGAGGCACCTTGCTAACTTTGATGCCGTCAATTAATAATTTCACACCTTCTTTATTATAGCTTTTGTTTTTCTTACTAAAGCAAATAAAGTTGTTTTTAATCTCTATGACAATCTGTACATTTTAAACCAGGGGTGTCAAACTCATTTTAGCTCAGGGGCCGCATTGAGAAAAATCTATTCCGACGCAGGCCGGACTGGTAAAATCATGGCATGATAATTTAAAAATGAAGACAACTTCAAAATTGTTTTTTTTTTGTCTTACTTGGGCCTAAAATAGCTCAAGCACATTTTGAAAATGTATGTAGAGGTTGCCTTCTAGTGGGTTCTTCGGAGCACCATACACTGCCAGGAGAGCCCGGAATTCAGGGTATAAGACTGTTTTATTTTCATCAATTCTGCAAGGATTTTGCTTTCCAGCAAAATGTATTTTTCTGAGCTTGTGTCTCTCTCTCTCTCTCTGGCTCCCACTCCAACTTCAACTACGTGTCTCATCCCGGCTGCTGCTAATAAAGACGACAGGTGATTAGATAACAAGGCCCACCTGGGACATCTACGCACCTGTCGCTGTCTTCGAGGCCGGTCCTGGCACACCCCGTTCCGCGGCAGGCCCGCAGGCCACGCCCCCCTCCACAATGTAGAAATTACAAACAATTCTCTTGGCAAAATATTTCCAAGTGAGTTGAAAATTCTGAAGAAAAAATTGGTACAGTTTCAAAACACCGTGAAGAACACAATGAACTTAGACTTTGTCTCAGTATATTTACAAAGCAATTAAACTTAAAGTACTTCATGCTTAGCATTCTCATGTGGGCAGGTTACCATTAAAAATGTTTGGAAAAGCAACCGAGTGTTTCCTCAAACTACCGCATTGGTAACACCAGCAACTGCCACAACAAATTAATTTAGCATCGTTCAAATATTACAATTATAATATAATCAAAACAATTGTCAAAATGACACCATAATAGCCGAATTAAAGGTAACACAACTACAAACTTAACCAATGTGAACATGGTAGATTTAAGCATAAAATTAAATAGAACAACAAATGTAGAAACACACATTTTTACAATGGAGTTCAGGGTGCACATCGTGCCGTCAAAAAATTGCGAGCGCTGCACGGAATGCTAACTACAAAGATGATGGTCATATTGATTTAAGTCTTTGCATTATACAGTTTCGTGTTTTTATCTGTTGAGTGGATAATATACAATCAAAGAAGGTATTGTGCATCACTACTGCATCAGACTGCCGCTAGCCACAACAGTAACAGCTGATTGCTTGCACCTGTGCTGATTGGAGTAGCGGCAGCCAATTGGAAGGGCGCTTAAAGTCAGCTGACACGTCATCTTTAAACAGTGTCGTGTGTGACGTGGGTTACACTGGAATTGGTATTGCGACATCCAGTGGACAATTATTATACTTAGCAGACTCATTTTGCGGGCTGTTGCAACCCGCGGGCAATATGTTTGACACGCCTGTTTTAAACCATTCATATTTCTCATATTCTTCCCGATTATTATATATCTGATATTTATCGCACACCCTTAATATTTCTGTCCTTTTAGTTATTTTTGAGAGGACTTATCAACCAGGAGGAGCAGCAAGAGCTGTCCTATCCTGTAGTGCTGAACTGCATCTTCTGTGGGGCCAGGGGCATCTTTTTAGACTGCATCATTAAGAGCACCTCAGCACACATTGTGGTGAGTATTTTTTGGCTTGGGACATGATAATGCGTCATCTAAAATGGTCATTTTGTTGTAATTTGTCAAACCAGGTGGGCTCCCCAGGCTCCCTGCTCATATCCGGTCTTGCTGTTGCTGTGGTGCAAGCGTACTCCCTCATTACAGACTTGATTGAGAGATATAATGGCATGCAGGTCGGACGCTTGGAGACTGAAGACAAGACTTCAGATGAGTTGTGTGTTTCCCGCCGGGTCTTTAAGGCTCTGGTGGAAAAGTGTGAGGACCGACATATCCTGGATCTCCTGGTGCTGCCTGGGTCTGTAAAGGAAGCCCTACTGGACTTAGTGAACGAGACAGGACTTGGGGCAAACAAGATGCTAGATGTTCAAGCTGAATGTTCAGCATTGCATGAGGTCAGCCTTCCTAGGGTGACTTCTGGTGCTCTAAGTGCTCCTAAGAAAAACCAAGTTGAAAGTCCAGAAAAGGTGGAAGAACTGTTGCAGGGGGAACAGATGGAAACATCAGGGAGTGGGGACAAGGAGAGCGTGCAGATGCCACCAGAGGCAAACAAGGAATTCATGCTTATGTTGAAGTTTTTCACAGCCATGGGTTTCAAGGAAGAAATAGTGAAACGAATCCTGAGCCAAGTAGGGCCCACAGAGGCAGTTGAGATACTGGACCTGGTTCAGCAAGAGCATGATTTTGGGGACTTTGATAGTCAGAGCCAAAAGAACTCGCCTTGTGAGACGGAAGATGAGACTGCAGGAGGTGAAGGAGGCAGAAATGTGTCAAAAGAAGTCGGTGAACATCAGAAAGATGGGGACTTTGTGTCAGAGGTGGTAAAGAAAGCCGCTGTGAGCTGTGGCTACAAAGAGCATGAGGTGACCAAGGTTTACAATGAGTTACCCGACGGATCCACTGGCCAGTTTCTCCTGGAGCTGCAGAAGGAGGGTGGCAGCAAGAAGAAAACATCCAGGAAGGTAGAAACAGGACTAGACATCTCGGTAAAGGATGAGAATGACAAAGCTGCAATGACGAAGCGTGATGGGCCCGTGCAAAATGAGGACAGAAATGTTTCACAAAAAGAAAAACTAACCGGATATCGTGATTGGTTCTGTTCTGAGAAAGTCACACCACACCCCGATTCTGTCAAAGGACCACCCATGCCTATGTATGTCGCGTCTTCTGATCCCCCGCTCCAAAATGTCAAAGGACAAAAGTCCCCATCCCCGAGGTGCCCAAAGGAAGCACCCCCCGCTGAGCGATCTCTCAAAAGGTTCAAGGAACACCGCGGTTTGGCCTCTGCTTCTTCAGTGGTGGTGACAGGGGAGCAGCGTTTCCTTGAGGGTCTGCAGACACCCTTTGGCCTCCAGTTAATAGACAAGCCAGGGAATCCCAAGCTAAGGACTATCGTCATAGATGGGAGTAACGTGGCAATGAGGTAGGAGAACGAAGAGCTACGGTTGAGAGAGGAAAATAAAGGTTACATTTTTCCATCATTTTTCATCTTGATTTGATTTTGCAGTCACGGGCTGGGACAATTCTTCTCATGTCGAGGTATTGCTCTGGCTGTTCAGCACTTTTGGGACCGTGGTCATCGTCACATTAGCGCCTTGGTGCCCCAGTGGAGGCAAAAGAATGACCCTCGCATCAGAGGTTGCCACATTTGCTCTTCATTGCAATGTTCCTATAGCATGAAGAGATGTTCAGATTGAGTCTTTGCTTTTAAAACAAATATCACAGATGTGACAAATCTTAGCTGGCCAGTGTTGCCTTGTGGTGCGACTAAAAACCTGGCACCACTTGTGTTTTTCCTGCCCACAGAGCAGCACTATCTGAGTGAGCTGCATAAACTTGGCCTTCTGTCTTACACTCCTTCCAGGGTGGTCAGTGGGAAGAGGATTTGCTCGTATGATGACAGGTTGGAGAGTAAACAGGAAGTTCCCGTATAACTGATTCACTGCTTTCAATATATTTGCTCTCTGCTATTGTCACAGACAAATGCTGCAACTTGCACAGAAGACTGATGGAGTGATCGTGACTAATGACAATCTTAGGGACCTCTTGGATGAGTCGCTTGTGTGGAGGGACATCATCAAAGAGAGGTGCGTTGAACCAATGCACCCGTTTTCTATGTGATGTTTTTTTCTATCTTCGGGACTCTCTAAACCAGATCTTCTTAAATAGTGGGGAAGGGGGCTTATCAGTAATTTTTATTGCCGTGCTTTAAAGGGGAACATTATCACCAGACCTATGTACGGTAAGCGTCAATATATACCTTGATGTTGCAGAAAAAAGACCATATATTTTTTTTAACCGATTTCCGAACTCTAAATGGGTGAATTTTGGCGAATTAAACGCCTTTCTAATATTCGCTCTCGGAGCGATGACATCACAACGTGACATCGCATCGGGAAGCAATCCGCCATTTTCTCAAACACCGAGTCAAATCAGCTCTGTTATTTTCCGTTTTTTCGACTGTATTCCGTACCTTGGAGACATCATGCCTCGTCGGTGTGTTGTCGGAGGGTGTAACAACACGAACAGGGACGGATTCAAGTTGCACTAGTGGCCCAAAGATGCAAAAGTGGCAAGAAATTGGACGTTTGTTCCGCACACTTTACCGACGAAAGCTATGCTACGACAGAGATGGCAAGAATGTGTGGACATCCTGCGACACTCAAAGCAGATGCATTTCCAACGATAAAGTCAAAGAAATCTGCCGCCAGACCCCCATTGAATCTGCCGGAGTGTGTGAGCAATTCAGGGACAAAGGACCTCGGTAGCACGGCAAGCAATGGCGGCAGTTTGTTCCCGCAGACGAGCGAGCTAAACCCCCCTGGATGTCTTGGCTCACACCATCCCGAAGATGATCAAGAGAAGAATATCGACCCTAGCTTCCCTGGCCTGCTGACATGAGGGTATGTCTACAGAATATATTAATTGATGAAAATTGGGCTGTCTGCACTCTCAAAGTGCATGTTGTTGCCAAATGTATTTCATATGCTGTAAACCTAGTTCATAGTTGTTAGTTTCCTTTAATGCCAAACAAACACATACCAATCGTTGGTTAGAAGGCGATCGCCGAATTCGTCCTCGCTTTCTCCCGTGTCGCTGGCTGTCGTGTCGTTTTCGTGGGTTTCGCTTGCATACGGTTCAAACCGATATGGCTCAATAGCTTCAGTTTCTTCTTCAATTTCATTTTTGCTACCTACCTCCACCCTACAACCATCCGTTTCAATACATGCGTAATCTGTTGAATCGCTAAAGCCGCTGAAATCCGAGTCTGAATCCGAGCTAATGTTGCTATAGCTTGCTGTTCTTTCCGCCATGTTTGTTTGTGTTGGCTTCACTATGTGACGTCACAGGAAAATGGACGGGTGGTTAAAATCAGGCACTTTGAAGCTTTTTTTAGGGATATTGCGTGATGGGTAAAATTTTGAAAAAAAACTTCGAAAAATATAATAAGCCACTGGGAACTGATTTTTAATGGTTTTAACAATTCTGAAATTGTGATAATGTTCCCCTTTAAACCCCGCTTCGAAAAGCTGTGCACTCCAAAATGTGCTCATTGTAGCCGTTAATCCTGACTTCCATATTTTTATTTTATTTTATTTTTTTAAATATCACAAGTTGTTTTATTCATTTTTGTGTTGTATGTTAAAGTTTGTAGTATATATTGGGTTATTCAGTTAATGTTGATGATTCATTTGAATGTATTATTATTTATTAAGTTTTTATAAATTCTTTTTTCAGTATCAAATGGTTCAAGTTGATCCAAAAATATGTATAAATTAAAAAGGGATTTTTTTTTTTTAAATAACTGGCAAATTGATGCACTTTAAAGTTTTTTTGTTATAGACTAAAAATCGATGTTGATAAAAGTAATTTTGTGTTGCAAGTTGATCTATAGTTTGTATTTTTTTCTTTTTAGTTTCCTACAATGATATTAAAGATACAATGTTATGCAGAGATTTACATTTGACAATTTTATAGACAAATGATACTTTTAATAGTCACAGCGGAGAATGGGGAAGGGCATGAAATGTGTTCTGCTTCCAAGGAGGACGTAGCAGAAAATAAATGAGAAGCACTGGCCTTATCCCACACACTCATTCTGTGTATGTGCATGTGTGAAGAGTAATCACGTTACAGTTGGATACACTCTTGGTGTCAAGGCATGACCCTAACCCAAATTGCCACCCCAAAGCTGTAAAACCTATGGAAATTGCACTATATTGACTACAGTAGGTATACTGTACTGCTGCAAGACCCAAATAGGGTTCTACACACTGCACCTGTATCCCCCTCAGACTGCTCCAGTACACGTTTGTTGGCGATCACTTTATGGTTCCAGATGACCCACTTGGAAAAGGAGGGCCTCATTTGGATGACTTCCTCTCTGCAGAGCACAGGTGGGAAATATTGCACATATTCTCTGGAGAACCAGTGTCCTTTGTTAGGCAATATAAAAATGTCCACCGCAGAGGACTCACTTCAGAGGACTCTGGTTCTTCTGGTTCTTCTTTATATAATTGAAGTACAGTAGATTCCTGCTATATGTGGGGGTTACATTCCAAAACAGTCGCACGATGGCATTTGTAGCCCGCAGCTAGTTTTTTTTACGGCCCACAGCACATTTTAAGAATACAATAAAAAAAATGTAAAACATAAAATGTGGGATAAAAAAACAAACAAGTGAAATGTAACAAGGAAATGTTACAATGTTGATTCTAGTAACACAAAGCTGCCATGCAGGCTGTTTTTTTTTTCTTTAAAGCTGTAATTGCTCAAAAAATAATAATGAATCAAAATGATTTATTGACCTATTCAAGGATCCAATGACTTTTCATTAAATATTCCACTTTGAGATTTGGGGAACAAACCAAAACAAAGTTTTATTTGAAAAGAAGGGTATAAAAAATCCATCCATCCATTTTGTACCGTTTGTCCCTTTCGGGGTCGCGGGGGTTGCTGGAGCCTATCTAAGGTACATTCGGGCGGTAGACGGGGTACACCCTGGACAAGTCGCCGCCTCATCGCAGGGGCCTAAAACAAACAAACATAAAACATTATAAAAACGTATAATTGACGGATCGATCTAAAGTTGATCTAGAGACTATTTACAATTAAAGTTAAAGTACCAATGATTGTCACACGCACACTAGGTGTGGCGAAATTATTCTCTGCATTTGACCCATCACCCTTGATCACCCCCTGAGAGGTAAGGGATCATTTTGTGTGATTCAACCCCAAATTCCAACCCTTGATGCTGAGTGTTGCTGAGATAGGCTCCAGCAACCCCCGCGACTCCGAAAGGGATAAGCGGTAGAAAATGGATGGATGGATGGATGCTGAGTGTCAAGCAGGGAGGTAATGGATCCCATTTTTATAGTCTTTGGTATGACTCGGCCGGGGTTTGAACTCAAAACTTACCAATCTGAGGGCCGATACTCTAACCACTAGGCCACTGAGACAGGTTATTAGTTAAAAGCACGGAAAAGATATCCGTGAAAATGCAGGGGCACGAATACCGAACTGCAAAATAGGCGGGGATCTACTGTATACAGAAATCCAACCACTTTTTCCACCAATATTTCCTTCTTTAGGACACCCGATCCTGGAAACCACTCATTTGCTGGTGTCGCCACCAATGCCCCCCTTTTGATTCCTCCACGCTCACAAACCGAAGTCTTGGACTTCCGAGACCGAACAGCAGGCGGAACAATGGGTGCAGCTGGTGGAGAGACCCAGGGCGGGGTGGCATGGGAAGTGGAGCCCCAGCACAGAACACCAGAGGACACGGCGAGCTTGAGGGAGCAACTCTCTCAAGTCTTTACGGGTCAGAGCGACATTGTAACGCTGGTGCTGAATCTCTGCCCAGCAGAGACTGACATTAATGTGCTTTCAGAGTTTCTTTTAGAACTTTAGGAAGACTATCAATGTTTATTTTTGTGTCTGCTTTTATCAGACTTATTTTAAACGCAGCCACATTCCCTATGCAGACCTGCTGTTCGCCATGATGCGCACCAGAGCTTGCACCGGGTGTTCATTTATGTCACTCACAAAGAAAACTTATTTCAAAAGGACAATCCTGTTGTTCCACTTTCAGTTCCTGTAAAAAAAAAAGAGAAGCATTTTCTTAATTTCCACCAATGTAGTTAAGCTAATGTCAACAATATTTGTCTGACTTATTTTCTAAGACAGACACTTTGTGGAATATCATGGAAAAGGTTCAAAGAAGCCGATCATCAGTGTTAACCACACCATGTTGTACTTTACAGAGGAGCATCAGCTTGCTCCATCTGACCGGTTGGGTGACTTTTGTACAGCACTGCAGTTATTTAAAGGACATCCTCTGACAGAATTGTTGATTCGTTTCCATGCTAAATTATGCTTCAAGGTGTATTTTTAAATTTGTACAGTTTATTGATTATTAAATATATATGTATATACAGTATATTGTATATAGTGACCCAGTTCACTAGAGTGCTGAAACAAAAGTGACTTTTCTGTTCTTGATTTAAAGAGATGAAAGTGCCACATGGTGGCTACAGGATGTGTAGTGCTGGTGCCTCACAAAAAGATGGTTCTGCAGATCCCCGAGCTCAGGGTCTTTCCGCGTGGAGTTTGCATGTTCTCCCCATTACTCCAGCTTCCTCCCCCCTCCGAAGACATGTACCTGGGGATAGGTTCATTGGCAAAAACAAAATTGGCCCTAGTGTGTGAATGTGAGTGTGAATGTTGTCTGTCTGTGAAGACTTGTCCAGGGTGTACCCTTTCTGCCCGAGTGCAGCTGGTACTCCGAAAGGAACAAGCAATGGAAAATGGATGGATGGTGTGAATAGTAATGTTTTGTCCATGTTGTACAAACGTAAAATGTTTTGACTTTGGAGCAAAACACCCTCAGACCAGATATTCTGTTTTCATTTGAAGACTTGTTTAAATAAAAACAATATCGATGCAGTACTCCAGTTGATTGCACCGCGTGGTTTTTTTCCTTAAATGAAAACATGTTAAATGTAAGGCAGGGTTGTCCAACTTTTTTCCCCTAATGGCTGCAAAAAGGGTCAACACCCACTTTTATTGTCATTTTTGACAGATACTAGTGAGATCGGTGCGGCATCTTCAGTAATGCAGACGCTGTATCGATCCGTTGTAGTGAAGAAGGAGCTGAGCCGGAAGGCAATGCTCTCAATTTACCGGTCAATCTACGTTCCCATCCTCACCTATGGTCATGAGGACAAGATCACGGGTACAAGCGGCCGAAATTAGTTTCCTCCGCCGGGTAGCGAGTCTCTCCCTTAGAGATAGAGTGAGAAGCTCTGTCATGTGGGAGGAGCTCAAACTAAAGCCGCTGCTCCTCCACATCAAGAGGAGCCAGATGAGGTGCGGGCATCTGGTCAGGATGCCACCCAAACGCCTCCCGAGGGAGGTGTTTAGGGCACGTCCAACCGGTAGGAGGCCACAGTGAAGACCCAGGACTCGTTGGGAAGACTGTGTCTCCCGGCTGACCTGGGAACGCCTCGGGATCCACCGGGAGGAGCTGGATGAAGTGGCTGGGGAGAGCTAAGTCTGGGCTTCCCTGCTTAGGCTGCTGCCCCCCAACCTGACCTCGGATAAGAGGAAGAAGATGGACGGATAAAATAAATACAATTAAAGAACAAAAAAAGATCAGTGTAATAAAATTAGAATAAAGTTTGATGAATGAATCTGAGCGTCAATGTTGTCTGTCCATCTGTGTTGGCCCTGCGATGAGGTGGCGACTTGTCCAGGGTGTACCCCACCTTCCGCCCGTTTGCAGCTGGGATAGGCTCCAGCACCCCCCATGATCCCGTAAGGAACAAGCGGTAGAAAATGGATGGATTGATGGAAATGTTTATTTATCCATTTCAGTCATTATTTATATTTAATTACATTTTATTTGGGAGTGACGCATGCATGTTGATGAAGATTTCCCTACGAATTGCCTTGAAATGTAAACACAACAAATTCTAGCCAATGGCTAATTTCCAACCGTAGTCGCCACATGCAAGCAGACAGACGATTAATTTGCCTTTTTTCCTGCATGTAAAGCTATGGATATTCCAGATTTTAAAAAAAGTGTTTTGTGTTAAAATTGGAACAGATTCATTGAATTTACATTGTATGCGGGGTTGTTTAATGGTTTTCATACAATTCCGTTTTCACCAAACGGAATGAGCAAAAACCAAAGTACGAGTTTATATATGCTGTATAACACATAAGTAATGGGCATTTTAAATTGGAGGTGCGATATAATGTTTTTTTAAGCCTGTCATGTTGTCTTCTGCATATGGTGGTATATTTGTGCTTTAATTTTGAGGTAGCCTGGGCATATTTTGAGCACAGAAAAATATATTTTGCGCTCCATAATCTGATACCGAGTATTTACAGAGCCCGTACTATACCGATACTGATACCGATACTTGAACATTACCTTACATCAGTGATGTGCTGTCAGGGGAGGCAAGTGAGGCAGTGACTCACCTTGCCACCAGGTGGCTTAACCACGAGATGTTCAAAAAGGAGGTAATAAAATAAAATACGTTTGAATATTTATCTTTTGGTCTATGCTTTCTATGTGTTTTTGGTATGGGTCCTGTATATTTTGATAATTTCCATGGTCAAAATCGCGGATTTTTTTAAAAAACTGTATTTATAGAAATATGGCATTTTTATCAGAATAAGCCAGCGTTTTTTGTTTTTAGTATAGAGGATTATATACTGTATCCAAGATGAAATACTTATCTAAACTGGACTTTTAGACTAAATCAATTTGATCATACAATGTAGGTTTTCATGGAGGATAGCTATTGCTGCTCCAGATACAAATACAGAAAGGCAATACAAGATCACAATACTCGATTTATTAAGCAAATGCATGGGACCAAAAAGTATTTAATAACAACTTTATCAAATACTTTTTGGACCCATTTATCACATCATAATATCATTATGATAATGTTTTCTTGAAAGCGAATAACTCTTTCCTGTTATTCTAATGTGAAACCTAAATCAACAATTATTAGAGCTGCACTTATGAATTTAAGTTAAAAAAAAAGAAGAAACAAAAGAAGTATCCATGCCTCACTTGGTGTTTAGTTCACCGCACGTCACTGCCTTACATGAATGCTACCTTACAAGCATATTAAATATTCTTAGATGTTAGACTTAGACTTAGACTTAGACTTCATTTTTATTGTCATTCAAATTTGAACTTTACAGCACAGATAAGAACGAAATTTCGTTACATAAGCTCATGGTAGTGCAGGATAAAAAAGCAACAAGGTGCATATATAAATAAATAAATATATATAAATAATATATATAATACATATATATATATATATATGTATATATATATATATATATATATATATAAAATAAATAAATATATATAAATACATATATACATATAAATAAATAGATTACTGTACAGATAAATATATTGCACTTTTTCACATGCGTCCACGTTTATGGATGTATGTTATATTGTCTTTTTTATTCCAGCGAGTTAATCCATTTTGGGGGGATTTGAGGGGATAATTTAATTATGATGCGTTTAAGAGTCTTACGGCCTGAGGGAAGAAGCTGTTACAGAACCTGGAGGTTCTGCTTCGGAGGCTGCGGAACCTCTTTCTAGAATCCACCAGTGAAAACAGTCCTTGGTGGGGGTGGGAGGAGTCTTTGCAGATTTTCTGAGCCCTGGTCAGGCAGCGGCTTTTTGCCATCTCCTGGATAGGAGGAAGAGGAGTTGCTGTAAATTGTTCACATTTTCAATCAATCAATCAATCAATCAATGTTTATTTATACAGCCCTAAATCACAAGTGTCTCAAAGGGCTGCATGCACAAGCTACAAGGGTATCCTCGGTTCAGATCCCACATCAGGGCAAGGAAAAACTCAACCCAGTGGAATGACAATGAGAAACCTTGGAGAGGACCGCAGATGTGGGTGACCCCCCGTGGGTAACAACCCCCCCCCCCCCCCCCAGACATAGGGAGACCCGAAAATAATACGTTACAGTAATCGAGACGAGGCGTATTTTAACAAGATCAATACATCCATCCATCCATCCATTTTCTACCGCTTATTCCCTTCGGGGTTGCGGGGGGGCGCTGGAGCCTATCTCAGCTACAATCGGGCGGGAGGCGGGGTACACCCTGGACAAGTCGCCACCTCATCGCAGGGCCAACACAGATAGACAGACAACATTCACACACTAGGGCCAATTTAGTGTCGCCAATCAACCTATCCCCAGGTGCAATTTATTCTTATTTTTCCATTGTACTGATGCTGCATATTGTTATAATAAAGTAAATGGTGCAAAACTGCTCTCAGTCAATTCCTTTGGCTTTTTGCCTGCAGTGACAGTGACAGTATAACATCCATCCATCCATCCTTTTTCTACCGATTATTCCCATCGGGGTCGCGGGGGGCGCTGGAGCCTATCTCAGCTACAATCGGGCGGAAGGCGGGGTAAATCCTGGACAAGTCGCCACCTCATCGCAGGGCCAACACAGATAGACAGACAACATTCACACTCACATTCACACACTTTAGTGTTGCCAATCAACCTATCCCCAAAAAACATACATATATAAACAATGCAACAATTCAAACGACACATAAACAACAAACATGGGGAAAAATAAACCTTTTCCAAAATATAAACGTTATGATATCATCATGCTGGGATCGACCTTATGCTGACACGGCTTGAATTTCTCTGTCGATATTGTTGACATTTGTATCGATCGTCCCACCCCGTATTTGGAACCATCCTCGAGCGCGCCTCTCTCGCGCGCGTCCTTTCTGGCAACTTCTGATGGCTTTTAACACTTTTTTTGGACACGGAGGACGTCTAAACGTGTAAAAGTGCTCCACTTTTTGGCTGGTTCGGCTCGGCGACGCAGGCACCTCTAAAGTGGAATATGACTAAATCGAACGTCTATCACGAGGTAAGACTACAGTACACACGTCAATAAATTGGCAATAAGAGTGGGTTTTTAGCTTTAGCATCCGTTAGCATAATGACACAGGGATTTAAAGTGCGTGTTTGGGAATATGTTGGCTTTATCTCGACCGAGTTCATTAGGGGTTATAGGCTACAGTCAAAATTAAAATATTGCAATGAAATTTTTTGTGATATTTTACTTGTCAAAAATGTCAGAAGATGCTGCCAATGTGTATTTTTCCTGTGTTTCAACCCATTTATAAACAATCTCCTCCATCTGCTGTCAAACCAGGTGTCACATTGGCTCTATTGCAATAGTCAGTGAGAAAAAATCATTGTGACACATTCCAGGAGTGCTCCATGATGCTGGAGCAGGTCAATTAAGGTGATGAGATTATTTGTAGTACCCCCCTTTCCAACACACAAACACAAACTCCCACCCCTTTTTCTCTATTCTGACATTCTGACAGGTGGCGGCATGGCTCAAATGGTGGCACGGCATAACAGAAGCAGGTTACAATCCAGCTTTCGCCATTCTAGTCACTGCCGTTGTGTCCTTGGGCAAGACACTTCAACCACCTTGCTCGAAGGTGCCAACCACATGGGTGTAAATGTAGATAATGGGTTTGTCAATGTAAAGCGCTTTAAGTCGCTGGGGAAAAAATGTGTAGCATAAAGTAACGTGAAATATCGCCTTATATTGTGGCGGTGATAACTTTGTGAGTTGTGACGAGCACAAAGCAAACGACGTGTAGGTGTTGACTGGAAAATAGTTGTTAATGTGCACTGGGTGCGTCACTTGTCATGCCATTCCGTGCTTCGTGCCTGAACTGTGTGTGTGTGTGAGAGAAAGAGGAAGTAGCCAGAAAAACGAGTTTAGCATAATGGGCAAGCGAGCGAAGGACGTCATTTAACTACAATTAAAGGTATGAGTTCATTTCCGTCATTATCCGACTCGTGACACCCTCTCAGTCAGTTTTGTTTTTCTTCAAAGTGTTGACTGTCTTTTTTTTCCTCGTCAGGAAGACTTTGACATCGTTCATCGATGGTTGCGGGCTATCTGAAGGAGATCTTCTGGTTCAAGGAAATTCCAGAGCTACCTTTTGGATATAGAGAACGCTGGTCCGTTTCACTCACTTGGCTTTAATGATGTGATGAACAGAGAAACCCACCGCATAATTTGCTTGACTATGTTCAAACAGCACCACAACCCTCAGGCTAATACATAACGCCAGAGGACAAGATGCGAGCTGAAGAAGAACCTTCTGAGGTTCCCGACACCCTAATTTCCACTGATGACAAAGCCCAAACTGGAAGAGATGTTTTTGAACTTTATACTGTTGGTGACGCTGCCAGCACAGAAAACAAAAATTACACCATATTTGATCTTACTGATGGACTGGCAGGCAGCCAATCAGAACCTCTTGAAAGTCAGGTGTCTGTAGAGATGGATGGGGCCAAAACAGTTCACCTGTTCGAGCCTCTTGTGGTGGACTCTTTATTGAGAGGACCACCCGTGCCCCCGCGGCACACCATTGACGATGTCCAGGTCAGCTTGTCTTCCGAGAGGCTACAAGCCAGTGAGTATAGCGACTCGGACTACAGCAGCTTTCAGTCTAGCCCAGGCTACACTAGCACGAGTTTCAGTGGTGAAGTCTTAAGTGAACTGAGCAGAAACTCTTCTGAAAAGACAAACTCGGTCCCTCCCACCCCCACGTCCAAAAAATCCGGCAAAAGAACAAAAAACAGGCTCACTGCTGGCCGAGGCGATTCCAAATCTAAGAAAAAATCAAAGCCTGCACCAAAAAAGGACCCCGTCGATAACAGGGGCAACACAGGCGATGAAGAGGAGCGTCAACGCAAGCAGCCCTGTAACAAGGTCACCGAAAGCCCGTGTCGCTGCTGCAGGTCCATGCACAGGGGCTGTCTGCGGTGTGTGGAGGAGACGCCAGCCATGTTGTCTGGACTGGTGCTGTCTTTGGCCTTCTGTGTGGCCATCATCGTCCTTATTCCCACCACGGGAAGGGTGAGAAAAAATGTGTCTGTGTGTGTGTGTACGTGTGTTCAGCTGGAAACTAAGCACATCAATCAAATTAGAGGGATGAATAAGGTTAAACAGGTCAATATTTGGACACTGTTTGACTGTGATCTTTATTTCCAAACTCAGGACTCAGGAAACCTCTCTTATAGCTGGTGGCTGACTAATAGTTAATCGATATGTCTAAAAGTTAATAAATAGATGATGTAGGTCAGCAGTGGGAGTGTGAACACTAGTGCAACATTATTGGGCCTCATTTAGATACAAAAAAAAAGGGAACATTTTGTGTAATGAGTGACATCGACACCAAAAATGCATGTAAATATTCAGCTGCACCAGTGTATACCCGGTGTACAGCTTTTGATAAACGCCAACAAACACGTGCATGCGCACGGTGTAGCCCAGTCGGAGAAGGACTACGGTGTTTCATACAAAACTGCAATGTATTCATTACGTTGAGGGCAAGATGACATCATAATCTTATTTGTATAATTGGTTTTGAAGTTTTTATTTTTTTTTAAAGACAAAAAAAAGTTACACATATATTTAGAGACAAATCTTTATGTTATTGTTAGTTGTCAGTGTCAACATATCCCTTTCTTGTTACATTATAGGGCTTGAAAGTGTGACGTGGAAATGCATTGCGTTGTGGGTCTGGCTCAACTTTGAATCGCTTATTTCCATGGCTGAATACAAGACTCTGTGCTTGTACTTTATTTTTTTTCTTTAACAAGTTCAAATCATTAACTGCCACAATCGTGGTCGTGATCGCTTCAGGTTAAAAAAGGATTTGGTGAGATTTTTGTAATTTCCAGCGTAAAAGCAAAGCCGAAGAAAGTCTGGTTATTAAGCTCGAAAAGAGACGGAAAATACCCTGGATAGCAGCCGTGAAACGATCAAACATGACTTTTCACGTCATGACCTGGTACATGTTGGTGTGTTCACGGCATTTTCAGACTTTTAAGTTTGAATCAAAGCACATTTTTATTCTGGGCAGTGCGTTGGTTAGCGCTTGTGCCTCACAGTGAGAAGGCCTTAGGTTCAATTCCCTGTCTCGTCGTCTTTCTGGGGATAGGTTGATTGGCAACACTAAATTGTGAGTTTGATTGTTTGTCTATCTATGTTGGCTAAGGCTGCACGATCATGGCCAAAATATTAATCACAATTATTTTTATCAATATTGAAATCACGATTATTTACTGTGTTATGTAAAACATATTTTATTGCCCTTTTTATTTTAAACAGACAGTATGTGAACTGGGCTTTTATTTCAAAATGAAACTTATCAAAAAATTATTAATTACTGTAGTTATAAAATTTAAATTTGTAAAACACAAAAGACTAACTAAAAATAAATATGCCATTGCAGAAGTGCAATCATAAAGTGCAAACAAGTGGAAAAAATAAGATAATGCGCAAAAGGCACATTCTCCAAGGAACACACTGTACTGCTCATAAAACGTTATTACAACCATTATCTATGCGTGTCTTTGAGAGGTGGGTGGATATGTGGTCCCTCAGTGCACCGTTGATGTTACGGTAGTCTGTACATTGGGGCTTTGCACCGGTGGCAGGCGGACTGTTCTGTAAGCAACTATAACTCTATTTGAATTATTATCTTCACTTCGCGGGTAAATAATGGCGGTTGAGGAAAGAAGGGACATTTTTTTTATGTAAACCTGTCGCAGCAACTCAATAATATGTTTAGATGTGCACACCATTGCAACATTGCAACATGTGGCCTTTGTTGGTTTATACGCGCGGGAGCATTTCCGGGTTTGAGGGAACGAGCAGGAGGGTGCCTTGGGAACAGTGAGGTGTGCGGGCGTGTTCCGGGGTTAAAATGTGGGTCACTCTACAGGACAGAAGGGGACCAATGTATTAATGCATTCATTTTTTAAAATATTTTCAGGAGCTACAGGCTACACTCCCATGAGTCCACTGTCTTTCGGTCACCCCTTGGCGGTTGGCTGACTGTTGGTTGTGAAAGTACTTGAATTGATATGCAGCGGATCCTGCTTTTTAAATGTTAATATCGCCAGCGATCACCCTTATTTAATCGTAGCGACCAAAATCGTGATCACAATTAAAATGTTATTAATTGTGCAGCCTTAGTCTTGGCCCTGCGATGAGGTGGCAACTTGTCCATAGTCTACCCTGCCTTTCGCCAGAGGGCAGCTGGGATAAGCTGTCTTTTTTGTGTTTCTACAATGCGACACGGGCCCATAAAAACGACCTGGGCCACACTTTATTTAAATTTAATTATTTATACTAAGGCAGGGCACTTGGCAGTCCGATCCTCGGCTACAGAAGCTAGCTCTTGGGACGTGGAACGTCACATCGCTGGGGGGGAAGGAGCCTGAGCTAGTGCGCGAGGTGGAGAAGTTCCGGCTAGATATAGTCGGACTCACTTCGACGCACAGCAAGGGCTCTGGAACCAGTTCTCTCAAGAGGGGCTGGACTGTCTTCCACTCTGGCGTTGCCAGCAGTGAGAGGCAACGGGCTGAGGTGGCAATTCTTGTTGCCCCCCTGCTCAGAGCCTGCACGTTGGAGTTCAACCCAGTGGACGAGAGGGTAGCTTCCCTCTGCCTTCGGGTGGGGGGACGGGTCCTGACTGTTGTTTACGCTTACGCGCCAAACAGCAGCTCAGAGTACCCACCCTTTTTGGATTCGCTCGAGGGAGTACTTGAGAGTGCTCCCCTGGGTGATTCCCTCGTTCTACTGGGGGACTTCAACGCTCATATTGGCAACGACAGTGAAACCTGGAGAGGCGTGATCGGGAAGAATGGCCGCCCGGATTTGAACCCGAGTGGTGTTTTGTTATTGGACTTTTGTGCCCGTCACAGATTGTCCATAACGAACACCAGGTTCCAACATAAGGGTGTCCATATGTGCACTTGGCAACAGGACACCCTAGGCCGCAGTTCCATGATCGACTTTGTAGTTGTGTCATCGGATTTGCGGCCTCATGTTTTGGACACTCGGGTGAAGAGAGGGGCGGAGCTTTCTACCGATCACCACTTGGTGGTGAGTTGGCTGCGATGGTGGGGGAGGATGCCGGACGGACCTGGCAGGCCCAAACGCATTGTGAGGGTTTGCTGGGAATGTCTGGCAGAGTCTCCTGTCAGAGAGAGTTTCAATTCCCACCTCCGGAAGAACTTTGAACATGTCACAAGGGAGGTGCTGGACACTGAGTCCGAGTGGACCATGTTCCGCACCTTTATTGTCGAGGCGCCTGATTGGAGCTGTGGCCGTAAGGTAGTTGGTGCCTGTCGTGGCGGTAATCCTAGAACCCGTTGGTGGACACCGGCGGTGAGGGATGCCGTCAAGCTGAAGAAGGAGTCCTATCAGGTTCTTTTGGCTTATAGGACTCCTGAGGCAGCAGACAGGTACCGACAGGCCAAGCGGTGTGCGGCTTCAGCGGTCGCGGAGGCAAAAACTCGGACATGGGAGGAGTTCGGGGAAGCCGTGGAAAACGACTTCTGGACGGCTTCGAAGCGATTCTGGACCACCATCCGCCGCCTCAGGAAGGGAAAGCAGTGCACTATCAACACCGTGTATGGTGAGGATGGTGTTCTGCTGACCTCGACTGCGAATGTTGTGGATCGGTGGAGGGAATACTTGGAAGACCTCCTCAATCCCACCAACACGTCTTCCTATGAGGAAGCAGTGCCTGGGGAATCTGTGGTGGGCTCTCCTATTTCTGGGGCTGAGGTTGCTGAGGTAGTTAAAAAGCTCCTCGTGGCAAGGCCCTGGGGGTAGATGAGATCCGCCAGGAGTTCCTTAAGGCTCTGGATGCTGTGGGGCTGTCTTGGTTGACAAGACTCTGCAGCATCGCGTGGACATCGGGGGCGGTACCTCTGGATTGGCAGATCGGGGTGGTGGTTCCTTTCTTTAAAAAGGGGAACCGGAGGGTGTGTTCTAACTATCGTGGGATCACACTCCTCAGCCTTCCCGGTAAGGTCTAGTCAGGTGTACTGGAGAGGAGGCTACGCCGGATAGTCGAACCTCGGATTCAGGAGGAACAGTGTGGTTTTTGTCCTGGTCGTGGAACTGTGGACCAGCTCTATACTCTCGGCAGGGTCCTTGAGGGTGCATGGGAGTTTGCCCAACCAGTCTACATGTGCTTTGTATACTTGGAGAAGGCATTCGACCGTGTCCCTCGGGAAGTCCTGTGGGGAGTGTTTAGAGAGTATGGGGTATCGGACTGTCTGATTGTGGCGGTCCGCTCCCTGTACGATCAGTATCAGAGCTTGGGCCGCATTGCCAGCAGTAAGTCGGACACGTTTCCAGTGAGGGTTGGACTCCGCCAAGGCTGCCCTTTGTCACCGATTCTGTTCATAACTTTTATGGACAGAATTTCTAGGCGCAGTCAAGTCGTTGAGGGGATCCGGTTTGGTGGCTGCAGGATTAGGTCTCTGCTTTTTGCAGATGATGTGGTCCTGATGGCTTCATCTGGCCAGGATCTTCAGCTCTCACTGGATCGGTTCGCAGCTGAGTGTAAAGCAACTGGGATGAGAATCAGCACCTCCAAGTCCGAGTTCTCGCCCGGAAAATGATGGAGTGCCATCCCCGGGTTGCGGAGGAGACCCTGCCCCAAGTGGAGGAGTTCAAGTACCTCGGAGTCTTGTTCACGAGTGAGGGAAGAGTGGATCGTGAGATCGACAGGCGGATCGATGCGGCGTCTTCAGTATTGCGGACGCTGTATCGATCCATTGTGGTGAAGAAGGAGCTGAGCCGGAAGGCAAAGCTCTCAATTTACCGGTCTATCTACGTTCCCATCCTCACCTATGGTCATGAGCTTTGGGTTATGACCGAAAGGACAAGATCACGGGTACAAGCGGCCGAAATTAATTTCCTCCGCCGGGTGGCGGGGCTCTCCCTTAGAGATAGGATGAGAAGCTCTGCCATCTGGGGGGAGCTCCAAGTAAAGCCGCTGCTCCTCCACATTGAGAGGACACAGATGAGGTGGTTCGGGCATCTTGTCAGGATGCCACCTGAACGCCTCCCTAGGGAGGTGTTTAGGGCACGTCCAACCGTTAGGAGGCCACGGGGAAGACCCAGGACACGTTGGGAAGACTATGTCTCCCGGCTGGCCTGGGAACGCCTCGGGATCCCCCGGGAAGAGCTGGACGAAGTGGCTGGGGAGAGGGAAGTCTGGGCTTCCCTGCATAGGCTGCTGCCCCTGCGACCTGACCTCAGATAAGCGGAAGAAGATGGATGGATGGATGGATGGATGGATTTATATTACATACTGTGTAAATATTTTACTTAGCCCTCCCTAAATGTTAGAATGTAGATTGGCAGATAGGTAAACAGTCCTTCAAATTAAAGATGGAAAACCATCCAAATTGACATAGTTTGTTGATAGTCTCCATAATGAAATCACTGTAAAACTAAGCACACAAAGGAAAGTACATTAGTATGCACTTGAAGTGCACATGTTAAATCAACAATACAGTTTGGTATAAACCGCCGCTAGCTTAATGCTAGCATACAATGAATGATCTAACAAAAATTAGCAATATGATCATTTTAAACTTGTACAAATGTTTACACTGTTAAGGGAACAAAATTGACATAAAACAGCAAATGTATTTATACTTAGATGCATATATTGACCAAATATTGACTGCTAACTTTTAACTACTGTTCTGCGTGCGAAAGCCTCAGAATAGTCAAACCTCAAACTTTCAAACAAGAAACATAATCAATGTTATGTGGAACATGAATAGTAAATATACAACTGTGTTTTTTTAATTAGGTTATTTGCGTTGGTGTCGACCTGTTCTACAAGAAAAGCATCCTTAAATGACTTCTTTTGTGCTTGGATTTGCATTGGTAATATAGTAGGGGAAACACTGTGCCAGTACACATCAGAAAAACAAAAGAAACTGCAGCACAATTGTTGTGAGCTATTAACTTTGCAGAAGCATGTGGAACCCACCTGATCTAACAGGCTTGGTGCCTTCAAGTTTACACTTGTGACACAAAAGTTACTCAGTGCCCTCTGCTTGTGAGAGGGCCCATGATTGCATTCAAATAAACAAGAACGTTGCAATGTGTGCACAGGACCTTGACGTCCACATCGGAGCTCTGGCGGTGGTCTGCGTGGTTGTCTGTCTGAGCGCCATCCTGCTTGTGTGTCTGCCATGGCTGGCCAATGTACGGCGCTGCGCTGGCGCTTTGGCCCTTTTTGTGTGGGGGACGCTGTACGTCACCGCCATTGTTTTCATCTTCACCGGCGGGCCTGTGACAACATGGGAGCAGGTGACGTCATGTGACTGAAGTACTTTTTGACACTCCTTATTATGGCTGACTTCATGTCTTTCACCTCCTCAGGTCGCCTTCTTCCTCTTCCTGTCTCTGAGCGTGTACACAGTGCTGCCTCTATCGCTGGCCTGGGCCATCATGGTGGGAATTTGGACCAGTGTGACACACATTATCATCATCAGTGTTTATGTCCCTGTCGTGAGCCCAGAGACACCAGAACTGGTTGTGCAGGTGACTGTTTTTTTTTTTCACCCTTAATGCACTTTTAATTTTTGTTCTTGCTGCCCGCTGGCCTGGTTGACCTCCCTGCTTCAGTCCGAGCTCCTGTTTTGAATGTCTGTGTGGAGTGTACATGGTCTTCTCATGCTCGTGTGGGGATTCTTTGGATACTCCAGCTTCCTGCCGCATCCTAAAAACATGCATATTAGGCTCGTTGGAATCTCCAAATTGTCCCTACGTGTGAATGGGGCTCAGATGGTAGAGCGGTCGTGCCAGCAACTTGAGGGTTCCTGGTCACGCCCGTAATGTCCCTGGGCAAGACACTTCACCCACCTTGCTCCTGATGGGTCGTGGTTAGTGCCTTGCATGACAGCTTTTGCCAATAGTGTGTGAATGGGTGAATGTGATAATGTAAAGCATTTTTAGGTATCGTGCAGGTATAGTAAAGGCTATATAAATACAGATCTTTTACCATTTACCCTAAGATAGAAGCGATAAGCAAATTAAAAGATGTTTGCACTCTTGTACAATTCAAATGTAATCCACCATTTCTCCACAGCTGGTGGCAAATGTGGTGCTGTTCTTGTGTGTGAATTGCATTGGGGTCTTCCACCTGTGGACCACTGAGAATGATCTGAGGATATCCAATCTGAAGAGAGAGGAGTTTAGTGCCATCCGCTCTAAGAAGGAAATTAGGAAATACCAGCAGGTTGGATCATATTACATATGTTTGATATATATACATATATATATCTCGATCATTGTTACCTTACGTTTATGTTTCTGTGTGTATGTATACTTATGGCCCAGCCTCCACCTACAGCAGCGCTTCTCATTTATTTTTTGTCATGCCCCCCTTTGGGCACATTATTATTTCATGCCCTTCATAAATTGAAATACGATTGAGAAACTGATTATATATTTATTTATTTATCCATACAAACCACTTTTTGAGTTGCTGGCGCCAGCATCTACTTTCCACTGAGCTGAAGACTTGGAATGTTTTATCACGCCTCCCTGACACCTTATTGTATACTTACGTGTACTTACTCATAATTCCTGGTTTACCCGGTTGATTAATCCGAGCAGTGCTGCCTCCAAGCTGGATGCTTGGTATCATTCAAGAATGAATGCACAAAATTAATATAGACTCACCATTGGTACAATCCTGAAGGTTACTTACCAGAAAAAAGATTATAACGTTGTTGTTTGATGTATGCCTGACCAGTAGTGTATTTTTAGCGTTCATTGTCACCGAACATCTAGTCTCGGACGGGAATAAAAGCACTGTTTACAATGCCACTGTGGAAATCTCAGTATAGCTACCGGTATTTTGAATTTTAATGACAAAACACAACAAGCACTCATTAGCATGGAAGCGACAAAACCACATTTCAATTCGCTGCTATTGTCATTTCAGTCTTTTTCAGTCCTTATTATCCTGAATAGCTGTCTGTCAAGTTTTTTTTAGCATCCCCAGTGAGACATTTAATTTATTAACTACCAGTAGTGATTGCGAGAGCCTGACTTTGACCCTAATGTGACAATAAAGTAAAATACAAGTCTTTGTATTTTATTTTTCGATTAATTATTGCCATTTCCAAAATCAACATGCGTTCAAATTATTGATGTTAAAGTTTTCCGTAGCCTGGTTTGGGTAATTCTAATCAGTGACCAAATCAAACTGTTCACCCAACCGCCCCAATCCTTCCCTGTGTCCACCCGACCTGTCCCATTTGTCTCCCTGGCAATAGGAGGGGCTCCTGTTGTCTGTGTTGCCACGTTACATCGCCATAGAGCTGAAAACAGAGCTGATAAACAGGCTAACGAAGCCCAGGAGCGATGACGAAAAAAATAAACACAACTTCCACAGCCTGTACATACGGCAGCACAAGGACGTCAGGTGAAATAATGAGTCTTTCAGTTGTTGCAAATGATTAATGTTGCATCGTATGTGTGTAATCTTAAATGTGTGTGTGTGTGTGTGTGTGTGTGTGTGGCTCCAGTATTCTGTACGCCGACATTGTAGGCTTCACAAAGCTGGCCAGCACCTGCACACCAGAGGAGCTGGTTGCAGTGCTCAACAAGCTCTTCGGCAGGTTTGACGACATTGCCAAGGTACAAGGGCATCCGCAAAGGTTGAAAAAAGAGAGATCCCTATCTCATTGGCTCTTAATTTTCTGTCATTTTATAACAGAAGAATGGATGTCTTCGCATCAAAATTTTGGGCGACTGCTACTATTGTGTGTCAGGTCTTCCGGACCCAATTTCTGCACATGCCAGCAACTGTGTACAGATGGGCTTGGACATGTGCACTGCTATCAGGTAAGCTCATTTGACTTCTTTCTATTTTGCATGTCACATTTACTGTCCACCTTCCTTCCATCATTCTGATACTGTTATCCCCTCTACATAACACTCTACCTAACACATGACCGCCTGGTGTTATGATTTTGTTTTCTCTTGTGTAGTAAACTGCGAGAGGCAACGGAAGTGGAGATCAGCATGCGTGTTGGCGTTCACTCTGGCAACGTGCTCTCCGGCGTGATCGGCTTGCAGAAATGGCAGTACGATGTATGGTCACATGATGTCACGTTAGCCAATCACATGGAGTCTGGAGGTGTTCCTGGGTGAGAACATCAATGATACGTCAATTCACTTTCTGTAGCGCTTGTCCCCAATTATGGTCACAAGTGAGCTCGATTCTATACAAGCTGACTATTGGCGACAGGCGGTGTAACACCGTGGACTAGTCACTTGTCAATCACAGGGGATTTATAGACAACCAAGAAACCAGCGCACCCCCTGGGCCACCCTGCTGCCTAACAGCCACTGTACCAATCAGTTTAGTTTTGTTTTCACTGAAACCTGAACATTTTTGCTGTTTCTGTAAAGGCGAGTTCATATCACAGAGGAGACCCTAAGACACTTGAATGGAGCGTACCAAGTGGAAGATGGCAACGGGGGTAGTCGCGATCCTCTGCTTAGAGGACGGAAAACCTACTTGGTGATTGACCCCAAAGAGTCCAGCCTGATTAAAAGACCTATAACAGTAGGACTGCACACTTTGTATCAATGCAACATACTAAAGTGTATTTGAGTTTTTTTGCTTGAAATTACATTGCATCCGGAGAGCATTCACAGCGCTTCACTTTTTCCACATTTTGTTAAATTGCAGCCTTATTCCAAAATGGAATACCGGTACATTTTTTTTGTTCTCCAAATTCTACAACTAGTACCTCATAATTTCAATGTTAAAAAAATATTTTTTAAATTTATTGCAAATGTATTAAAAATAAAAGACTAAGAAATCACATGTACATAAATATTCACAGCCTTTGCCAAGAAGCTCAAAAGTGAGTTCAGGTGCATCTTGTTTCAAATGATCACCCTTGAGATGTTTTATTTGGAGTCCACATGTGGTAAAGTCAGTTGGTTGAACACGATGGAAAGGCACACACCTGCCTATATACGACGCCCTTCTCTCATCAGTTCATGGCATATAACAAACCAAGAATGAAGTCAAAGGAATTGTCTGTAGATCTCAGATCTCAGATTGTCTCAAAGCACAAATCTGGGGAAGAGTACACACAAATATTTGCTGCCTTGAAGGTCCCAATGAGCACAGTGGCCTCCATCATCCGTAAATATAAGAAATTTGGAACCACCAGGACTCTTCCTAGAGCTGGCCAGCCGTTTAAACTGAGCGATCGGGGAAGAAGGGAGGTGACCAAGAAGATGCGATGGTCACTATCAGAGCTACAGAATTCCTCTGTGGAGAGTGGAGAACCTTTCATAATGACATCCATCTCTGCAGCAATCCACTAATCAGGCCTGTATGATAGAGTGGCCTGACGGAAGACATTCCTTTGAAAAAGTTTTCCAAAATGCACCTGTATGACTCTCAAACCATAAGAAATGAAATTCTCTGGTCTGATGAGACAAATATTGAAGTATTTGGCATGAATACCAGGCGTCATGTTTGTAAGAAACCAGGCACCACTGATCACCAGGCCAATACCATTACTACAGTGAAGCATAGTGGTGGCAGCATCATGCTGTGGGGATGGTTTTCAGCGGCAAGAACTGCGAGCCTGGTCAAGATAGAGGGATAGATAAATGTAGCAATGCACAGAGACATTCTAAAACCTCAAACCTGCTCCAGAGCGCTCTTGAACTCAGACTGGGGAAACGGTTCATCTTTCAGCATGACAAGGACCCTTCGCACACAGCCAAGATATTAAAGAAATGGCTTCAAAACTACTCTGTATATGTCCTTGAGTAGCCCAGCCAGAGCCCAAACTTGAATCCAATTGAACATCTCTGTAAAGATCTAAAAATGGCTGTGCACGGATGCTTCCCATCGAAGCGTATGGAGCTTGAGGGGTGCTGCAAAGAGGAATGGGCGAAACTGCCCAAAGATAGGCAGGTGTGCCAAGCTTGTGGCATCGTATTCAAAAGGTGCATCAACAAAATATCGAGCAAAGGTTGTGAATACTTCTGTACATGGGATTTCTTAGTTTTTTATTTTTAATACATTTCAAAAAGCTCTAAAAAAACGTTTTTCACATTGTCATTGTAGGGTATTTTGTGTGTAGAATTTCAGGTAACAAATGTATTCATTCCATGATGTCACGTTAGCCAATCAATGTGGCTGCAAGATAACAAAATGTGGAAAAATTGAAGCGCTGTCAATACTTTCCAGATGCACTGTAATTACCAATTAGAACACCCCTCTGTATGAACATAATGTTAATTTGCATTTTCTGTTTATAAGGCAAACCCTCATGCAGCTGTCGAAAACAGGCAGCGGGCTTCTCTGCGCATGTCTCAGTACCTTCAGTCGTGGCGGACCATCCACCCTTTTGCCGAGCTCAGCAACAATCATGCCAAGAAGATCAAACCTGTTTCTGTGCCCCCTGTGAGCCAGTCGCCTGCTGTATGTTCACACACAGGACTCTATGCATTCATCGCCATGTGCAAATATCTGTGTACTTACTGTACCTAAAAATTGTTTGCTTCAGGAAAGACCACTTTCTCAAAACAACCCCTCCTGGTATGTTGCATTGTAGCTCATGTGCTAACGTTGCCATCATTCACTTAAAATGTTGTCCTTTTGTCTCAGCTTGTTTGTAGATAACTGTATTAGAGGATCACTGGACACTCTGGACATGGCAGGGTATGTTTGACGGACTCCTTTGTCGAGATTGGTACCAAAACCTGGTGCAATAATGGCACCAGAGCCGACATAAACATTAGTTACTAGACCGAAAAACTAAGACGATGATAGTGCTTCATTATGGTGTTTAATTGGCACTAAAATGAGACAAAAATGAAGTATAGTTACAGCTAAGTCCAATATCGTGACTTGACAGACTTGACTTAAAAAAAAATTCATAAGATGGAGACTGAGCTACCTACGATAAGGGCCTGATCTACTATACTAAAAAAATTGCGTGTATAATAAGTTGGTGTTTTGCGTGTGATCTACTTTGACTACGTGTACAATTAATAATTGGGCTAGACTGCCCCATTTAAATGAGATTTTTATGAGTGCTTCACCATATTTTGGTTTAAAAAAAAAAAAGAAAGCACATTGCAGTTCGCCTGGAGTTTGCCAAAATGCACCTGAAAAAATCTCAGGTCATGGGAAACAAATTTGTCTGGTCTGATGAGACAAATATTGAACTTTTTGGCGTGAATGCCAGGTGTCATGTTTCGAGGAAACCAGGCACCGCTCATCACCAGGCCAATTCAGTCCCTACAGTGAAACATGATGGTGAACACCCCGGAATCTATGGATTAATGTCAGGTACTAGGGTGTAACGGTAATTGTAGATACTGCGGTGTTGCAGTTTCAAAGTCTTCACAATAATGCCGTGACGCCTGACGGTATCAAACAAAAAGTGGAAGTCACGGTACACCTTGGACAAGTCGCCATCTAAAAAACTGTCACTCAGAAAATATATTTGAAGCCAGTGGAGCTAAACATCAGTTTGTCAGGTATTTACATTATTAATGTTGTCTGTCTATCGGTGTTGCCCCTGCGATGAGGTGGCGACTCGTCCAGGGTGTACCCCACCTTCCGCCCTAATGCAGCTGAGATAGGCACCAGCCACTCCAGCAACCCCAAGAGGGACACCTGGTAGAACATGGGTGGATGGAAAACTTATCTTGTTAGTTAAGTTTTCTGAGAAATAACATTTTCCAAACTGATATAAAACAATGTCCGCTGTGGAGGACACTGCTTCTCAAAAGGTAAAAGTTGAAAGACACTAAACAGAACATAATTGTTTTACACTGGATGTGTACATTGTCACTTTAATGACACTCAACTGCAAGTTTTTTTTTTAATGTTTGTTTGAAACAGTGGATGTTCCCGCTACAATTCTTTGCACCTAAAATACATTGTAGTAATAAATATGATTACAACATTTTAGCCATATGTTTGTGTTCAATTACTGTAAGTGTGTTTATTCTTAACATTTCTGCCACTTCATTTCACGCACTATGGCATTTTTAAGCCTTTTCATTTGGACATATACCACAATATTATCGTACCATAGCCATAATACCGTGATTATATCGTACCGTGAGGTTAACTACTACTTATAGCCCGTAATACTATCGCACCTTAGGAGGTAAAACCCTCAAGTTGTACTACACTACCTCAGTATTATCTTTAAACATCAATGACCGTGTCATTTTTCGGGCCACAGTCTTAGAAGTGTGAACCCAGGCGCTATGTTTCTTCGACTATTTTTATTTTTGTTCATTTGTTCTTTTAACTTAAGTTTCAACTGCACTGTAGTAAATATAAATTATAATCACATTTAATAAAAGTATGAAAATGAATTAGATAGATGAAAAAAACAAAATTGGTTTCTGCTCTGTTCTGTTTCAAAATGATCAATTTGGCACCGCTATTGGAAAATATGTAATTGATACCCGACCCTACTCTTTTGTTGTTGTCGTTCCATCTGATCTTCCTCTTTCTTCTCCAATGTCGCCCAGGAGGAGAGCCAAGAGGCTTAACTGTCTGACTTTGCTGTTCAATGATGCACGCCTGGAGAAGCAGGTACCTTCAAGTGATCCCACCAAGCAATGTGTGTACTTTTTGTGTAACATCTGTGTGTGTGTTTGAATTGCAGTTTCGCTTCTCAGAGGTCAAGGGCTTACACCACTCCATGAGCTGCCTTGCTTTGGTTTTTGTCACACTCTTCACTGTCCAAATGCTCGTGTCTGACAAGTGAGTCGCACACGCATGTTGTCTTTATTTTTGAAAAAAGATAAAATGGTGACTAATGTGTTTGAAACCACGGCAGGAACTTTGAATTGGCTGTGTCCTACAGCGCCACTTTTCCTGCACTGGTAATTCTGCTGTCCATTGCGTTCTGTGGTTACCTACAGGTTCGTGTAAGCTTGATCAAATTACCATGTAAGTATTACGATGTACACTTACTTAATGTTTTTTTTTAGAAATTGCGTTCCAAGATAACTCCCCGTGTCCAATGGATGTCAGGAGTATCTCAAGGTGTCTCAACCAGAGTGGTATTGCGTTTGTTTATTGTCTGCTTAGCTGTGCTCATCACACTGCTGATGGCCATCCTCAACTTTGTAAGCTGTTTTAAAATATGCTTTTTGTCGACATTTTTAAAAGCGTGTTCTGTATGCGTGCTTGTTTCTTGTTGCTCATGTCACTGTAACTGTGCACAGGTCTTTGTCCCAGGAAATAACTGCACTGACATTACTGACAGGACCCAGCTGGAAGGTCTCAAACTCTACACCGTACCTGTGAGAAGCCGTTTTTGTAGCCTGTTTATTTACAAGTCCAGACAGGTGGTGAATTAGTGAACCTATTTCTCCACTCACACATCTAGTATTACCTGTACTGCTGCCTGCTGGCTATGGTGGGAGTCATTGTCTTCATCAGGATAAGTTTGTCGGTGAAGGCTCTGCTGCTCACACTAGCCGTGGTTGTTTACCTGGCACTCTTCCTCCACGTGTATGCATTTAGGTCTGATTGCCTCGTCAGCCTACTCTACAACACCACCAGGTGAGCGACCATTGATCCTCCTCAGCAGCCATACATTTACATTCTGGAGCAAGACTGTTGAGGTGTCATTCTCCTACCTTTTATCTGCCTCAGACAGAATCTGTGTCACCTTTCAGCACCATTATTTATTTAAGAGTCTTCCAATGATATAATAATCTTTTATCTTATCAGTCCTCCCAAGCAGTGAATTAATTATCTTTTTTTTTCCCCTCAGGCCTGGTGTTCTGAAGGACCCTCTCATCATGTCTGGTGTTTGGCTGGTCATCTTTTATATTGTCTGCCTCATACTGGCCAGACAGGTGTGTGTGTGTGTGTGTGTGTGTGTGTGTGTTTGTTTGTGTGTTTTGATCAAGTGTGGAAAGTGTGTTACATTATCAGACAGCTAAAATCAAGCACAACTCAAACAGCAAACTGCTCTATCTCTGATAATGTACAGATTTTTTTTGTTTTTTACAAAGGAGGGGAAGTACCACTTTGGGGAAAAACTACATTTAAAACATTTGTGTGCCCGCAAAAACTTTTAGCTTATCAATATACAGAGTAAAATTATGGAACAGAGCCAATTGTATAATATATTCTTGTATTCATGCATTCATTATTATTATATATTATGTCCCTTGGAATTTACTCTTGCATTAATGTATTCATTATTCATGGTGTTTATGTTAATTAATTAATTTAATTGGTCTATAGCTGTAATTTGTTGCCTTATTTTGGTTCTTCTTACCTTTTTTTTTCATTCAAAAATCAATATCTTTCATTTCTCTTCGAGAATAATAAAGTATCACTCATCAAATATGCATCACTCAAAGAAAACGATTTGATACGTACAGTCGCAATCAAAAGTTTACATACACTTGTAAAGAACATAATGTCATGTCTGTCTTGAGTTTCCAATAATTTCTACAACTCTTATTTTTTTGTGATAGAGTGATTGGAGCACATACTTGTTTGTCACAAAAAACATTCATGAAGTTTGGTTCTTTTATGAATTTATTATAAATCAGGCTAGAAATAAGGTTTTAGAATGGCCCTCCCCAAAGTCCTGACTTAAACGTGTGGACAATGCTGAAGAAACAAGTCCATGTCAGAAAACCAACAAATTTAGCTGAACTGAACCAATTTTGTCAAGAGGAGTGGTCAAAAATTCAACCAGAAGCTTGCCAGAAGCTTGTGGATGGCTACCAAAAGCGCCTTATTGCAGTGAAACTTGCCAAAGGACATGTAACCAAATATTAACATTGCTGTATGTATACTTTTGACACAGCAGATTTGGTCACATTTTCAGTAGACCCATAATAAATTCATAAAAGAACCAAACTTCATGAATGTTTTTTGTGACCAACAAGTATGTGCTCCAATCACTCTATCACAAAAAAATAAGAGTTGTAGAAAGTATTGGAAACTCAAGACAGCCATGACATTATGTTCTTTACAAGTGTATGTAAACTTTTGATCGCGACTGTATCTCGACACATGAAGAACTATACGATTCAGAAACCAATCATTTTCAAATGTAACATTTTATTTGATAGGATTTGATGCAATATGATGCAATCTGGTACAGTTCTGTGCATATATGTATGTGTATATATATGTATGTATATATATATATATATATATATATATATATATATATATATATATATATATATATATACAGTATATATACGTGTATATTTATACATGCAATATATGTATATTGATCACTGTTTATCTTCAAATAATAAATATACTTTACAAAAGACCAGCAAACAAGTATTTGTGTTGCTTTTGACATGACATACAGAACCATGTCATTGTGTTTATTACTGTAGCACATTCCACTTAAAACCCTTTTTACAATGAAAGCAGACTTAATATTCAGTTTTAACTGTCAGCACAAATTGACTTCAACCTTTACTTTATAATATAGCTCTGGTACACGTTTGTCGGTAAAATGCTGAAGACTTGGTATCATGTACAGAGGCTCCAATTCATTTATATGCCCTGAAAACTCTCATTCTCCACAATGCTTTGCGATCTCCAGTCTTTAACAATGAAACAAGCTATTAGAGACGTTATTGCCTTTGCTCGAACTGAGCTATGGCCAAGTTTCGTTTGAAAGAATCCTTCAATTTCCTTGTCTTAGTGCTGGTGTGTCTGAGCTACATGGACTAATCATCTTATTGCCGTTTTCTACATGTCTTCCCACCATGTCCATTTTGACATTGACCCAAACTTTAGAGTTAATTGTGTCTGTGTCTTCTATTGATTAAGAGCTACTTCATCCTAACAATTTTTAAGCACGATGCATTTCAAGGTGCTCACTGTACATTTTGCTAAGTGTGTTTAAAACAATCTGTGACGATGAAAAGTATTAGGGAATGTCCATCCAGCCATCCATTTTCTACCGCTTGTCCCGTTCAACATCTCATATCCTTTGTGCTGTCAGGACGAGCTGGGTTGCCGTGTAGACTTCCTGCTGGAACACTGTTTCAAGCTGGAGCATGAGGAGATGGAGACGGTGGAGAACATCAACAAGCTTCTCCTCCAGAACGTCCTGCCACTACATGTGGCCTCCTTTTTCCTGGGCAAGACTGTCGGCAACCTGGTGACAGTGCACGGACAACATTAGAAGTAGCTGTGAGTGAACGAAGGCTAATAGATTGTTTTTTGTTCTCAGGACCTGTACAGCCAGTCCTATGACTGTGTGTGCATCATGTTCGCCTCTGTACCTCAGTTTAAGGAGTTCTACAGTGAGAGCAGCGCCAACAGGGACGGCCTAGAGTGTTTGCGCTTCCTCAACGAGATCATCGCCGACTTTGATGAGGTACAAGGGAGCGTCTGGTTAGTCTCGTGTCTTTCCCATGTGTCACTGAGATATTCTCTCTGTCCCTCAGCTTTTATCCAAGCCCAAATTCTCTTCAGTGGAAAAGATTAAGACAATCGGCAGTACATACATGGCAGCTGCAGGGCTGACGCAATCTTTGGATGACAGGAAGGTATAACTTTCTTTTAAGTTCATTATAAAGTAGGAACTGTCATGTACGGTCAGTGGAGGCATGGTAACATATATGTTCACTGATGTGTGGTGTAAATGTATTTTCTGAATGATTTCAGTCATTTTTGTTTTCAATGATGATGAATGCCAGAGGGCACTTGCGTTGAAACAAACATTTTAGACCACCTTCTTTTGAGTTCAACCATATTAGCTTAAAAAGTAACACTCTAATTTTGTTATGTTTGTATGTTATGTTATGTATAATTTCACTCACCACTTCAACATGAATACAAAAAACACCATAACATCTGTTTTCAAATGTATTTGTTCTTGAAGGTCTCACACTGCTCAATATAAATTCCAATATTTCTTTTGGTTTTACTTTCCTTTTTGTCTTGTTTTTTGGTCCAACCAGAAGCTACCAGAAACCAATAGCTGACTTGATGGCATTATAACACATCTGTGCATCAATATAGTGATATATTACACATACAATGTTGTGTCTATTATAAAATCACAGCACACTTACATGGAGAATGTTGTTTTAATCGCCTGTGCATGTTATAAGGTGCACGCATGTGCATCTGCTGTAGAATGAAATAAAACCAACACTAAGTAAGTACGTTCATGTTCTGTTGTTGAATACGGCTTAGTACATGACATAATGTTGCACCTTGTACAATGTGAATGGTTGTTTGCGTTTCTGTGTGGCGTTTGCATGTTTTCCTGGGTACTCCTGCTTCCTGCCACATCCCAAAAACATGCAACATGCAAACTATTTAGATTGCTGTGTGACCCTAAAAAGGATCAGTGCTATATAAATTGAATGACTGGATGGATTTCATCACTTGACTTCTTTGGAACATGATCTCTGGTTCCCCCTGTAGAAATGTGACATGATCTACAGTCATGTCCGCTCCATGGTGGAGTTTGCTATCGCTCTAATGAACAAACTGGAGCTCATCAATACGCACTCCTTCAACAGCTTCAAACTCCGCATTGGTAAGCTTTTGCACTCTGATTGAGAATTTACAAGGTTGTCCGGCTGCTAAATTTAGCCCGTGTGGTGCCCTTGCAGGAATAAACCATGGCCCGGTCATTGCTGGAGTCATTGGCGCTCATAAACCGCAATATGACATCTGGGGGAACTCCGTCAACGTGGCAAGCAGGATGGACAGCACAGGAGTGTTGGACAAGATACAAGTCAGTAGACGCTGGTTAACAGTCTGCTCTCTCTCCAGATGAGTATGAGTATGTGAGTATGAGTATGTGCTTTACCTTGATGCTTCTCTGTATATAGGTGACTGAGGAGACGGCCCAGGTGGTCCAGAGCGTGGGTTACGGCATCACACTCCGAGGGGTGATTAACGTCAAGGGCAAAGGGGAGCTGACAACATACTTTGTCAATACAGAGCAATCATCTCCACAGTTCTAAACTCCTCTTTTGAAGGACAATTACGACGGGTCTGACACATTGTGTGCGCTGACATGGCTGTGGCCCTGGCCCTGTTGCTGATGCTGCTGACTGCCTGGTCATGTATGAGCGCTCTATATTCACACACGCACTAATTGCAACAGGATGCCTTAGTCTTTGGGATAGGACGCTAAATAGAATCCCAATTGGTTGAATGACCGTTTTGGTTTTAAATGATGATGCAACTGTGTCTGAAAACTTACCATCAATTTGTTTTTTCCAAATGATGATTTGCTGAATGCAATGAAGGACATTCTGTTTATCTGCACTAAGCGTTTTTGTTGACAATCTCCATCTATGCAACTTGCACTTTCTAGTCACATTTGTGTACACAAATAATGCTGAGATGATTGAATTATGATTACATTATAATTCAATAATGATGCCATTTTAAAGAGCTCATTTGATGATATATTTATATATACTGTGTTTCAAATACATTAGAATTGTGTGAATGTCATTCAAACTGGTTATTACATATGTGGAAATGTTTTATTTTATTTTATTTATGAATAATACAAATTAATGTAAAATTAATAGTGTGCTTTCATGCACATATATATATATATATATATTCACATTCACGAGTCATACCAAAGACTATACGAGTCATACCAAAGACTATAAAAATGGGACCCATTACCTCCCTGCTTGGCACTCAGCATCAAGGGTTGGAATTGGGGGTTAAATCACCAAAAATGATTCCCGGGCGCGGCACCGCTGCTGCCCACTGCTCCCTTCACCTCCCAGGGAGTGAACAAGGGGATGGGTCAAATGCAGAGGACAAATTTCACCACACCTAGTGTGTGTGTGACAATCATTGGTACTTTAACTTTAACATGAAGGCATTTTTGTATGAGTAAATAGAAATATTTGAAAAATAAATAATTCATTAAAACTCTGAAATATCCCTGCATGAATCAATTACAAAGTCAATAATGTGAATTCATTAAAATGCCAATCAAATTAAATGTGTACTAGTGTCCAAACTTTTTATAAAGATAACTAGACGAATTGTATATTTGTCATTTTGTTTACCTCATAACTTTAAAAAAGGAGGGTGTGTTCCAACTATTGCGGGATCACATTCCTCAGCCTTTCCGGTAAGGTCTATTTAGGTGTACTGAAGAGGAGACTACACCGGATAATTGAACCTCAGATTCTTGAGTAGCAGTGTGGTTTTTCGTCTTGGTCGGGGAACTGTGGGCCAACTATGTACTCTCGGCAGGATCCTTTAGAGTAAATGGGAGTTCGCCCAACCAGTCGACATGTGCTTTGTCCTGTGGGGAGTACTCAGAGAGTATGGGGTATCTGATTGTGGCGGTTTGCTCCCTGTATGATCAATGTCAGAGCTTGGTCTGCATTGCAGGCAGTAAGTCGGACCCGTTTATAGGGCGCTTCCGACCGGTAGGAGACCACGGGGAAGACCCAGGACAGGGTGGAGAGACTATATGTCTCCAAGCTGGCCTGAAAACGCTTTGGGATCTCCCGGAGAGAGCTGCAAGAAGTAGCTGTGGACAGGGAAGTCTGGGCTTCTCTTGCTTAGGCTGCTGCCCCCGCGACCCGACTTTGGATAAGCGGAAGAAGATAGATGGATGGATGGCTGTATTAAAAAAAAATGCAAAGCAAATATATACTCAACAATTCCATATTAGAGAAAACAGCTGAACTGTGTATACAGGTGACGTAAAATAGTTTGCGGTTGTTTTGACGTAAAATCAAGAGGTGTGTTTTAATGTTACGTTCTAAAAATTGCCTTTTGCGCCACCAATTTAGTGGCGTCCAATTTAAGGATCTATGTCATAAACTGTATTTTTTTTTTTTAAACCTTTATTTATAGTATTCAACATTTACAATATTAACATACAAGCAAAAAAATAATAATAATCAAAACATGTACAGAAACAGTACAAAACAGCGCCACAACTGAATAAAGCAACTAAAGAAAAATGCAAATTATATATATGTGTAAAGCCATAAGCTCACACAAGTTCCGTAAATAATCCAAATTTGGAGCACAGCATCTTAGTTTTCACAGCTTTTTGGTTGTTAGAGGTATAAACTGTGTTACAGTTATTTTCAGTTCGGCTTTGGCTCATCAGAAGATAGATAGATAGATGGCGCCGCTGTAGTGGCTGCTGTTGGCAGGAGCTCTGTGCTCTTGTGTCATCCTTTTGTGTTTCCCTCTTGTTTTCATGTGTTGTATATATATTTTTTTGCCTTTTGGTTCGGGACCCTTTGGGACTGTGTGACAAGGGGTGGCACTTTCGTCACTTCTGCGGTGCTTTTTTGTGAACTTCTGGATCGCGCGGAGACCAGCTGCTGGGTCTCCGCCACACCACAGTCCGTTTGGAGAGACTGGAGGAGATGTGGATGAAGAGACAGGACGCTTCACAGTGTCTTGGCTGAATGAGCAGGCATCGGACACCTCGGTCTCCTTAGACGCATCCTCGCTCATCCATGCGGACTGGACACTGGCCGAGTTGGTGGGCGGCCGAGAGTGGAGTCGGCTCTCTTGGTTGCTTTGTTGGGTCTGCTCCTGTCTCTGGCCATGCTCCCTCCACCCCAGCAGATGATGGCGTGGAACACCGCTACTTTTTATTCATAGCTGTATGTAGAAGTGGCTGGTTGCATCAGCTCTGCTCTTTTTAATGTCTTTAATGTCCTTTGTGTTCTGTGATGTTTCCCTCTAACACACATGTAAGAGGGATATGTGCTATGGCTATGAGTTGTTTTTTTCTCTTGGCCTCAGTCTGGACCCCCTCTCCAGGGGCCCAGGCTTAGACCAAATTTTTTTTTCTCCCCCCCATTGTTTACCTGTATCTCACCTTTTTTGTAAGGGGCGCCGGAAGTTGGCAGACCCGTCAGCGATCCTGTTCTGTCTCCCTGTAATGTTTGTCTGCTCTTGAATGGGATTGTGCTGAAAATTGTAATTTCCCCTTGGGGATTAATAAAGTATTTCTGATTCTGATTCTGATTGCCGTTCAAAAAAGGAAGCTTAAAAAGAAACGCCTACGTTCAACCTCATTGGCTACTGAACTTTCGTGACTTCCCATTGGTCGACGCTCCCGTCAGTTTGTCCGCTTCCGGCTTTGCTGCTCGGTTTGTTATGGGACTTCTTGACTTCAGCTTAATTCGAGTCCTTTTTTTACTAAAGTCGGTAAGATTGACCTCTTTTTCTCCTCCACGTAATTGTTCTTTGAAGTTATCGCTCAGATAACACTTTGTTGTCACAAGCGAAGCCCGCTCTTAACGCTAAACATAAACGACGACAGGTTGAATGTGGTCTTTTGCCGCCATTGCCAGGGTTTTAACGTGTTAACGACTCAAGTTCACCTAGTCCTCCATTATTACATTAAATGCCGACTTTTTATTTCGTTTCATGATTAAAGCAACATGTCAGGACCCAATGGCCTGAGACGGCCAGGACCCCGGAAAGTGTCCTTAATTTCGACCAACCAGCTTGTCCAGAGCCGCTCGGAAGGTACCATCTGCCTGCAGCGGGGGACCATGTGTGAGGAGAAGCCTTCCAACAATGCCGAGTTCGTCTTTATAAAGGTACTAAATATGTGCGACGTGTTACATTCAAACTGCTTTGAACTAGTCAGGGTTAGTTCCCAATAAAATAGTTGAACACAGATTGAGACAAAGATTATTTATGTATTTAATATTTGTTTGCTTACTATTGCAGTGTTCTTCAACCTTTTTTGAGCCAAGGCACATTTTTTTCATTGAAAAAATCCTGAGGCACACCACAAGCAGAAATCATTAAAAAGCGTAACTCAGTAGCCGATGTTGACAATAAAAAGTCGTTCTCGCAATTGTTGGATATGAATTTAAACCATAACCAAGCATGCATGACTATAGCTCTTGTCTCAAAGTAGGTGTACGGTCACCACCTGTCACATCACGCCGTGACTTATTCAGAGTTTTTTCGTGTTTTCCTGTGTTTAGTGTTTTAGTCCTTGTCAGGCGCTCCTATTTTGGTGTTTTTTCCTGTTTTGTTGGTATTTTCCTGTTGCAGTTTCATGTCTTCCTTGAGCGCTATTCTCCACACCTGCTTTGTTTTCACAATCCAGACTATTTTAAAATGTGCGAACGCTTTCCTTCTTTGTGGGGACATTGTTGATTGTCATGTCATGTGCGGATGTACTTTGTGGACGCCGTCTCCGCTCCACACGCTGTAAGTCTTTGCTGTCGTCCAGCATTTTGTGTTTTGTTTACTTCGCAGCCAGTTCAGTTTTAGTTTCGTTCTGCATAGCCCAAGCTTCAATGCCTTTTTTTTTAGCGGCAATCACCTTTTGTTTATTTTTGGTTTAAGCATAAGATACCTTTTTACCTGCACACTGCTTCTCGCTGTCGTCTGCATATTGTGATCATGACACGACGTGTTCCCGACATCTACAAAGCAATTAGCTACTTGCTGCCACCTACTGATATGGAAGAGTATAACATGGTTACTCTGCCATATTATTTACGGATTATAATTACTTATGTGCAAAAAATATTTTTAACCCAATTAGGTGAAATTACATAATCTCCCACGCCACACCAGACTGTATTTCACGGCACACTAGTGTGCCGCGGCACAGTGGTTGAAAAACACTGTACTATTGTATATTATTTATTTATTATTTATTAGTTCACTGTTCTGTTACAGAGAACAAGGACATTGGATAAAATTACTATGGTATGAAAAGGGGTAGGATTAAATAAGCTCTGCTTCTTCCTACTCCTTTTCGGACGTGCTGTCATGAAACAACTGGAGATGTGTGCTGTATTACATTGTACCGTATGCATAAGAGTGTAACTGCACACAAAAAGTTCGGTTCGGTACGTACCTCGGTTTAGAGGTCACGGTTTGGTTCATTTTCGGTACAGTAAGAAAACAACAAAATATATATTTTTTGGTTATTTATTTACCAAAATTGTAAACAATGGCTTTATCCTTTTAACGTTGGGTACACTATAATAATTCTGCCCAAAAATAGAAATAGCTCTGTGTGTGTTCCAATTCAATTATTTAGTGTCTCTGGATCTTGTTTAAATCTCAGCTCAGATAATACAGTTCTTGGAGAAAGGTTTTGGAGAGTAAAGCAGTACAGTCCATGTGCTGCGGTTAAGGGTGAAAATGTGTAGAGGGTTGGTTCGAGAGCCTCCTACCAGCCCAGACAGGACAGGTGGTGGGGTTCCTGGCTGGAATCTCCCAAGAACGATCCTTGGACTAGATGCTTTTTTTCCTTAGCTCGCTATCATAAAGAGAAGCCTGGCATGTGTAAGAACCAGGATCATCCTTATATGGGGTGGTATAGCTCGGTTGGTAGAGTGGCCGTGCCAGCAACTTGAGGGTTCCAGGTTCGATCCCCGCTCCCGCCATCCTAGTCACTGCCGTTGTGTCCTTGGGCAAGACACTTTACCCACCTGCTCCCAGTGCCACCCACACTGGTTTAAATGTAACTTAGATATTGAGTTTCACTATGTAAAGCGCTTTGAGTCACTAGAGAAAAAGCGCTATATAAATATAATTCACTTCACTTCACTTCAAATCAATGTGTACACAAATCAAATATCTTCATTAAATAACAATAATTGCATTATAAAGTATTCAGAACAGGTTCTATTTTTTTTCTCAATATTGTACAACATAAATCCACATACATGTCAGAATCACAATATGCAATAAAGTGCTAAAATAACCATTAGCAGCATAAATATGACCTATACAATTCAGTCAGTGCACTAAGCGTGCTTATTATCAAACACATTCAAAAGTACATTCAATATACAATAGTTATCATTGGTTCAAGTCATAGACCTTGTATATGGATGATTGAGAAATATGCCACAAAGACTGTTGCAATGAAACAATGGAAGAAAGACTAATATATTTTCATAAACATGGCCTCACCAACTCCACTTCTACAGTCACACACAGCTTAATGACAAAAAATCCGGCGCTCTATGAAGTTAACAAATAGGCATTTAGTTTAGAATCTCGTCAGCACAATATTTCGGGTGAAAACGAGAATAAAAACCTACCTCGAGCAGAAATACAATCTGTCTCCCCTCACGTCCTGTCTAAGGCTGCAGCTAACGATTATTTTTCTATCGATTAATCTATAGATTATTTTTTCGATTAATCGGTTAATCTATAGATTATTTTTTTCGATTAATCTATAGATTATTTTTCCTTTTACCGATTATTTTTTTTATTTAAAATGAAGATGAAAAAATAAATGTAGGCCAGTTTTTTCAAAAGGCATGGCTTTTATTTACAAAAAAAAAAGTATGGCCACTCAGTCAACATTGACAACAACATGACAAAATATTCTGTAACAATGTAAACATTTAACAAAATTAAAAGTAGCTTATTTGCTTTTAATGTGCAAATATAAAAGTAAACATCCAGTGCAAATCTTAATATTCTGCAATAGTATAAGCATTTCAAAAGTAAAAGTATTGCTTATTTTGCTTTAAAATGTGCAAAAATAAAGATAAACATCCAATTCAAAAAAGTGCAAAACGGAAATATTCTGTAACAACAGTGTAAACATTTCAACAAAAGTAAAAGTATTGCTTATTTGCTAAAATGTGCAAAAATAAAGATAAACATCCAATACAAAAAAGTGCAAAACGAAATATTCTGTAACAACAGTGTAAACATTTCAACAAAAGTAAAACTTTTGCTTATTTTGCTTAATAACACAACAATGATAGTATGATTAAAGTGAAAGTTAATTGTTCGTTTGTACATAGTATACGTAATTGTTAATGTTGTAAAAGGTATTTGCACAACTAATTAACGTTAGCGTTAAAGAGGAGCGCGTCTTTGTAAACACTGAACAGGCACGCCAAACGCTCCTCTCAGAGCGAAACGGTGCTTTAGTTTATGAATTTACAACGCAGATACAAATGACACATTCATGTTTTTGTGTAATGATAACGTACACTCACGCGGACGATTGACTAGTTGATGGTGATGGCAAGAACGCTGCCGTTGTGCTGCTATGATAGGCCATTTCCGCTCGACACAGTGTGCATACAACAACATTATTAGCAGAGGTGGGTAGAGTAGCCAGAAATTGTACTCAAGTAAGAGTACTGTTACTTTAGAGATTTATTACTCAAGTAAAAGTAAGGAGTAGTCACCCAAATATTTACTTGAGTAAAAGTAAAAAGTATGTTGTGAAAAAACTACTCAAGTACTGAGTAACATACACACACATATCATATATATATATATATATATATATATATATATATATATATATATATATATATATATATATATATATATGTGTATATATATATACACACACACACACACACACACACACACACACACACACATATATATATATACATTGATATATACAGTATATAATTTATATTTATTTATTTTGCCGTTTTTGTTTACATGTTAAAGGTGTTTTAATAATTATACATGCATGTTTAACATATAGATTCCTTTCTTTCATGAAGACAAGAATATAAGTTGGTGTATTACCTGATTCTGATGACTTGCATTGATTGTAATCAGGAAGCAGTGCTGGTAACGTCCACGTTTTCAAATGGAGGCGAAAAAAAGTTCCTCCTTTCTGTCTAATACCACATGAAAGTGGTTGTTATTTGGCATCTTATTTGTCCACCTTCCATATTCGTTTTTATACCCTTTACAAGAAATACATTGGCGGCAAACTCCGTAGCTGGCTAGCTTGTTTGCGCTGGCTTTCGGAGACTCTTATTTTGAAAGCGCAGGCGCGATGGAGCGGGACTTTTATTGTGAAGACAGGAACTGTGCAGTCAGTCTTTACGGTTGAAATAAAAAAAGGGTCTTTTTTCCTTCACACTTTTGATTGATTGATTGGAACTTTTATTAGTAGATTGCACAGTACAGTACATATTCCGTACAATTGACCACTAAATGGTAACACCCGAAGTTAGCTCGGAGCCAGTCAGGTCATGTGACCCCTGGCTCTGTTTGATTGGTCCAACGACACCAGTGACTGCATCTGATTGGTGGAACGAAGTGAAACGTCACCAGTAAGGCAGGCACTTTGAAGGTCTGTCTGACAGACCAAAACAAACAAAGCGTGCATTAACAGATCGATAAAAATTAGTAGCGAGTAGCGAGCTGAATGTAGATAAAAGTAGCGGAGTAAAAGTAGCGTTTCTTCTTAGGCCGTTTATTGAAACACTCCCACACTTTTGACGACTTTTGGCGTGCTTTTTTCCCCTCGCTCGCACCGCTCGCATCGTCTGCTTTGCGCTCCGCCATGACGGTAGTGTGACGTAAATATGCGACGCGTCGACGAACAAAAACGTCCTCGACGTATTTACGTAACCGATGACGTCGACTACGTCGACGCGTCGTTTCAGCCCTAGTCCTGTCTACTGGCCACTTTCTGCTACCGGCTTATAAGCACAGCTGATTGGACCGCGGCGGTCACGTGACTAGGGAGAGCTGCGCGCTCTCCCTAGTCACGTGACAAAGAGTAGTAGCGAGAGCCTAATAGTCTCCGCAAAAGTATGTATTTGACACCTGCGTTACACCAGCATGCCGTGTGTTGTGCCTTGGTGTGCATTGTTCACACAACGTGCGGTACGCTACTTATGTCGGTCTGTGCAGTGCGCTACTTAATATGTTTGTGTGGAAACTCGTTCGGTACACCTCCGAACTGAACCGAACCCCCCGTACCGAAACGGTTCAATACAAATACACGTACCGTTACACCCTTACGTATGCATGTTCAAAATTAACTGGAACTGAACTGAACAGGTGCTGGAAAAGGCCATTACTGCGACAGTGGCGAGAAGTATTCTGCAGGAGGTACCAGATGACTGTGTTGGCCTGTTGGAGCCTGTGGAACCAGAGACTCGCCTAAAACTACTAAGTAAGCCATTAAAAGGCAATGGAGGTGGGGTTTACTTTATTTATTGTGAGGTTTCGTTGTTTTCAGGAGATCCTCAGAAACTGCTCGACTTGGCCAGTCTGCCCATCGGCACCCACCTGTGGGCCCGAACTGGCCCAGGGGACGACTATTCAGAGGCTGAGCTCAAATATTTCGGGCCTCTGACCCAAGAGGGCAGAGCTCATTTCTTTGGGGTGCAGCTCTTGGTAAAGTCAACGTCTGAAAACTTTTAGAACTTGTTTTGTGGAGAACGGTTATTAATGATAATACCGTGTTGGCTGAAGGGCTCCGCAGCGAACAAAGACATCGCCAACAATCTCTACACCAGCTCAGACGGAAACATCATCTTCGTCCCGATCAGCCACGTAAAATGGAAATACCGAAACCGCGGCCTAGATGGCCAACAACGGCCGCGTCAGCTCCGCCACAGTGTCCACCATCGCCGTCCCGTGAACAGGAGTTACAGCCACCTTGATAATCAGCCCCAGTCGCTGGGTTTCCTCCCCAGAGCGACCGAGCAGGCATCTGCAGCAACACTGAGTGTGGGACAACGGGTGAGTATATCCCAGGAGGGCACTGCTGTGAGCGGAGAGGTGCGCTTCTGCGGTACCTTGCCTGCTCGGTCTTCATCTGAGACTTATGTGGGCGTCCTGCTGGTCAGTACCTTCATTGCTTTCAAACACGTTTCATGTCAAGCAGCGTGTCAAAAACTTGGAATTCTGTCCTAGGACACTCCGACTGGCAACTGGGATGGACATTATGAAGGAGAGAGGTTGTGTCAAATTCCTTATCCCGCGTATGGAAAACTGCTTCCAGCATCGGATGTTACCCCAGGTGGCACCTCCATATCATGATTATTTGTCGTTAGTGATGCAACGATTATAGATTTTGACTAAGATTATAATCTGGGGAATAATCACGGTTCCACAATTATTATGCATTGAATCATTTCACAACAAAACATTTATAAAATCCTCCTAATTTCTTAGAGATTTGAATGTGTTATTTATTACTGTCGGAAAGAATAAGAACGTTATGACAGTAAAATAAATTATGAACGGGACAAGCGGTAGTAAACGGATGGATGGATAACAATAAACAAAAAGTATTATTAATATTAAATGATTGATTTTATAAATGTATTATTGATATAAGTTTACAATTAACTTTATTGATCCCCCAGGGGAAAATGTTGATCCTGTGAGTAATAAACTCAAACACTTTTCAAATGTTCTTGTAATCAGCCAATATTTTCGGTGTATTGGATGGAATTTTTACCTAAAAAATAAGATTCCATTTAATATACCGAAAATATTGTCTGATTACAAGAACGTTTGAAAACTATATGAACAATAAGACATAATGAACCTTTTTGAGCAAAAGTGTTATTGTCATCAACTCTTTCATGCCTATTCATACATTGTAAATCATCTCGTTTATGCTGTGTTAATAACAACTTGAATGAACATATTTATGAACCCATGGCATAGTGATGTTGTTTTACACACTCATAATGGCCGTCAGAGCACCTCTATATCATGTATATTTGTCCTTAGTGATGCAACGATTATAGATTTTGACTAAGATTATAATCTGGGGAATAATCACAGTTCCACAACTATTATGCGTTGAATCATTTCACAACAAAACATTTATCAAATCATACTAATTACTTAGATTTTTTGATGTGTTATGTATTACTGTCGGAAACAATATTAACGTAATGACAGTAAAATAAATTATGACAATAAACAAAAAGTATTATTAATATTAAATTATTTAATTAATAAATGTATTATTGATATAAGTTTACAATTAACTTTATTGATCCCCCAGAGGAAAATGTTACTCCTGTGAATAATAAACTCAAGTACTTTTATAATGTTCTTGTAATCAGATAATATTTTCAGTATATTAGATGGAATTTGTACCTAAAAATTAAGATTCCCTACTGAAAATGTTGTCTGATTACGAGAAAATTTGAAAAGTATATGAACAAGAAGACATAATGAACCTTTTTGAGCAAAAAGTGTTATTGTCATCAACTCTTACATGCCTATTCATACATTGTTAATCATCTAGTTTATGCTGTGTTAATAACAACTTGAATGAACATATCTATGATCCCATGGCATAGTGATGTTGTTCTACACGCTCCTATTATGTTAGTGTTTTACACTGCCTATAGTTTATTCAACACAGACAGGAAGAGGCAATCTCTAACATTAAATAGTCACAGAATGACCTGTTGCTGTTTGTTTACACTGAACTGACTCAACACTAAGCTACTGATTGTAAGTGACACCTGTATAGTTAACTTAATTCTTAATGAAGTAACTTGCCACTTACATAGTTTTAACTCAGCTATTATGCCTTACCTTTACTTTGGCGTGTAAAGCTTGGTAGTGATCCCGCAAATGCTGCACCATAATGGACGTTTTAGAGCATTTAACCGCAGAATTTCTGCTTGAATTTCTTCTGGCAGGTGCTGCAAATGTGTGAGCCATCGTCTTCAATAACTTATTTTTTAAGTAACCGAAATGTTCCCACGCTGCCCTTAGCTTTTTTCAGACAACTTTTTTTTTGGAGACAACTTCACTACTGTGTCCTGCTTCCATTTTAAGCTAATGTAGCATACTAGCATGTCTTTCGATAGGCGCGTGCACCGTTACTGTAACTTTGTTTTCATTTTGGGCAAGTTATGATGAAAAGAACATACCAGCATATGTAGTGAGTGAGGAGGACTGAAACACACACTGTGGTAGAGCCTTTGCTATTAAGTAACCATGACGTTTTTAATCGCGGTTAATAGTAAAACTGGTTTATCGTTGCTTCACTACTATTCATCTGCATAATGTCCTCATTTGTTTTCGCGTCTGACTTCTGTGCTCTACACTCCCCAGAGTCCCAGCAGCCTAAAATCCCTCCTCCCCAAGTCCTGAAATCCATTTTGAACACCTCGGCACCCACTACCAGACGTGCCGCAGCACCCACGCCCGCCCCACCCACTACCAAACATGCCTCAGCACCCACGCCCGCCCCACGGGTTGCCCTGATGCCGCCATACAAAAAAAACCTGAAACCTGTTCCTCCGCCGCCGACCCTCCCCAAGTTGGTCCACAATTTCCTTCCTTCGCCGCCTCCCAAGCCGGCGATCACTGCGGTGCATCCCACAAATGGCCCACGCAACCTACCCTCACCGCCCATGTTGGAAGACGTCGATGAGGCAGCGAGGGAGAGCGGGGAGACCCTGGAGGTGGGCTCCATGGTGGAAGTGAACGACCCGCCCCTTTATGGGGTGATTCGCTGGATTGGAAACTTTAATGGGGTTCCTGAGGTGGTGGCAGGCATCGAGCTGGTATGTTTTTATGGCAAAGCTTCTCCTTTAGGCCAGATGTTTCATGTGTGTGCTTTACTACCCAGGACCAGGAGATGGCGGCAGGAACGGACGGCAGTTACCTTGGCGAACGCCACTTCCGCTGCCCGCCTAACAAGGGACTCTTCGTCAAGCTCTTTAACTGCAGGCGGGACTCCAGATTCCCTGTTCCTGAAGCCCGTGTCAATCAAGTGGAGCGCTGCAACTCCATAGGTGATTAGTTTGTGTGTTGTGTGTCAAAGAAGAGAGTTCAAACATCTTTCTGTGCATTGGTAGCTTTCGCAGAGTGGGGCAGCGAGCGTGTGGAGGACCATACGCCTCCTTTGGAAAGCGATAAAGTCAAGGAGCTTTATCAGGGCTGGAAGAGAGGCATTCAGGGTCACCTCAACTCCTGCTACCTGGATGCCACGCTCTTCAGGTGCTGCGTTAATGTCCTGTTTTTAAGAGATCTTTTTGGGATGCATGATGTCTCACTCTTGGCTCGTGGCGTCTTGCTGTGTGCAGCCTTTTCTCCTGCTGTGGCTCAGCAGACTGGTTGTTGTTTTGGCCGTCGGAGGAGAAAGAAGATCAGAGCTCCAAGCAAGCACAAGACCTGCTACGCTGCGAAATTGTTAATCCCCTGCGCAGGTACTAGCATCCTTTCACTTTTCAAAATCAAAGACCTTGTGCATGCTTTTGACAATGACACACGCATGTGTCACTTGGACAAAATACACCATGCAGGTTTGTATTGCCCCTTATGGGTTGTGGCCAAAATGCTTTGGAAGACATGCTAGCATACATGTAACAGAGTACAGTAGAACCGTGTATTTCAGTACAATACTACTGTATAGTACCGAAAATGTACGGTACAGTAAAAATGAGTTTTTTAATCATTAGACAAGTGGTCAATGACTTATGGACATTTAGACTTAGACTTACTTTTATTGTCATTCAAATTTGAACTTTACAGTACAGATAAGAACGGAATTTTGTTGCATTAGCTTGTTGTAGTGCAGGATAAAAGAGCAATAATGTGCATATATAAATAAATAGATTTATTTATATCTAGATACAGTTAAATATATTGTACTTTTGCATATGCATCCACGTTTATGGATGTATGTTATATTGTCTTTATATTCTAGCGAGTTAATCCGTTTTTGGGGGGAATTGAGGGTATTATTATGATGCGTTCAAGAGTCTTATGGCCTGAGGGAAGAAACTGTTTAGTTGCTAATGTTCCTGAGGTGCCCCCGTCAAGATGTTTTGCTTGATGGCGGCCATGTTTTTCAACCAATGTTTAGTCCCATAAATGTGTGGACCGAATTTGGTGGGGATTCTGCCAAAAATCCTAAAGTCAAAGTGGGGTGTTTTGCCCTTTTATGTGCAGCTTTTCAGTAGGAGAAGAGAGAGTCATGTCTGTATGATGATGTTTTGTTGACAATGGCTTCTTTAAGGTACGGCTATGTGTGTGCCAGTAAGACCATGGCCTTGAGGCGACTGCTGGAGGCAGCCAACACAAACGCAGGCTTCACCAACCAAGAAAAAGGTACGTGAGTTTAGAGCCGTGCGATCCACCTGAGGAATGTCGTCACGCCGCTCGTCTTTTATGCTTGTCCAGATCCGGAAGAGTTCCTCAACAAGCTCTTCCAGCTCCTCCGAGTCGAGCCGCTCCTCAAGATCAGGTGATGTCGTACATACTTCCTCCTTGTTCTCTTTCTCGTGTTTTTCTTCACCTTCTCATTTTTATTTCCTCACCCAGGTCAATGACTCAAAAGCAGCAGGAGTGTCACCTCTACCAGCTCTTTCCGCCTCACACTCCTGCCTCCTCGCCGTCCTCCCCCAAAAAGTCCCCCGTTTTGTTGCCCTCACCACTATTCAACCGCATGAGAGTGGCAAGTGTGCAAGCCCTGCTGGAGTCATCATTCCTCCACGCCAGCCTCAAGTTTGCGGAGGTGAGCGAACCCGATGCTTCCAAGCAGACACTCATAACTTCTGAAACCTCTTGTTTGACCTCCACCACAGGCTCCATCCAGCCTCTTACTTCTCATGCCTCGCTTTGGGAAGGACTTTAAGATGTTTGATGCCATCTTGCCCACCCTGTGCCTGGACATCACAGACCTGCTGGACGACAGTAACTGACAATTATGTCCTATTTCAAATGTCTTTAGTTTAGAGGTTTTTGTCTGTATGAGCAAACTCTTCTACTCCTAAACCGCTGCACACAAAAAGGTGAACATTTTTTAAAATCTGCACCCATTCTGTGCTGCCTGTGCTATTATCAGAATTCCAAAATTCAAATAAGAATTGGGTGTCGTTCTTGCCAGTTCCAGGTCCTCAATGGCTGTCAAAGTGTCCACACTCGTAGGATTATATCCTCAGCCATCTACGTTTTAGCTGAGATGCGTGATTTATGATCTACAATCAACTTCCAGGAAGCATGGAAGCAAGGAAACGGCAGACCACTCGATGATGTAAAAAATAGGCACACATCGGAAGTGATCACGTCGCCGCTATAAATAGTTTGTCTGCGTTAGCGCCCATTATAACAATATCACCAACACTTGGTTAATATTCAAGTCACGAAATGTAAATGGAGTATTGTTGCCTCTTTTAGAGTGGTTATTCAGAGGGTTTTATGGGCAAAATAGTGGCGCTCCCATAGGCTCCGCTCTAAGTGGACATTTATTTACATGTATTCAATATTTACAATGCATTTTAAAAATCCATACATCGTCATGTCTTTCATAATGAATGTGAACGATAGGCAAAATTTCCCAAAAAGTCCCCTTTTAAATACAAAAAAATTACTTTACAAACACTTAAATTTAACACACATTTCTTTCATTTTGAATACTTTTATGAAATAAAGCATTCTGGGAAATGTAGTATTTATCCACCGTTTTCCATCATTTGAAAGTAATAATACAGAAAATCTAAATTTTTGTTTCACTGAAAATACTTTTATTCTTAATTGGTGATGAAAAACATTTGAGTAATTAAAATATAATATTTAAATAGTAAAAATATCTTTATGAAATATGTAAAAAAGCGTGATACTACAATACACAACAATTATCAACTGGAGTTTCATGAAAGTTCAATTCAACTTCCTTTAATTAAAAATGCAATTGAAAATGGATGGAGGGAGTCGACCTCCTGTTTGCAACAACAAATTCAATTCATGGAGCTTAATTTGTGATGACCTTCTCAATTCAATTAGTAATTTTGCACAAGTTTGATTCTGACAAGGACACAATACAGTGGCGCTGTTACTATTAAGGCTTACTTGAAATGTGTTACGCATGCACTCCATTAGGCATTCACTGTTACTTTATTGTATTTCACCGACTCACCACTAAATTTGGTGACACATTTGACAGGATCAAGTCCGTACAATCAGAAGATTGGTTGAAAAACATAACCGCCCGCAAGTGAAACCTTTTTGCCAGTGCACCTTTAAGACCTGGCAAGACATTGATTAGAAAACTTAAAAGTGTATCTGTATTTTATGCATGCTAGTGTGTCCTACGAAGCATTTTCCCCACTACCCTTTGGGTAAAATGGCTCCATTTTCTTGGGTGACTGAAGATGCGTGTCCTTTGTGTCTAGCATTGAGGCAGTGCAGCATCTGTCAGGCGGTCGCCCAGTGGGAGTGTGTGGAGTGTTATGGAGACGAAGACATAACGCCTGGACATCTCAAACAGTACTGTCACACCTGCAACACTCAGGTACTCCATGCCCAAGCAGTTAGCATGGCTCAGCTCATAAGACCTTCAAGTACGTTTTGTTTTTCATCAGGTCCACGGTCACAAGATGCGAGGCTCCCACTCCCCAGTGGAGCTTAGCATCCCCGAAGGGGCATTGAACAGCCCGAAGAACTGTGCCCGCCAGAAGATGGTTCTCTTCGCTGTGACGTGCATCGAGACCAGCCATTATGTCAGCTTTGTCAAATACGGGCCTCTGCCCTCTGATTGGCTCTTTTTTGACAGCATGGCCGACCGTAAAGGTGAGACGTTAAATAACTTCTTAAAAATGCTTCGAGTAAGCCCTACTGAGAACATGTCGTTTTGTGTGTCTTTATCTTTAATGCTAAGGAACTGTGTTTGTCTCTGACCGAGTGTGGGGCTGACTGATAGTTGGCAGAGCTTTATTTTAAGATGTGTAGCAAAGTCCAATAATCTTAGCAGCTCAGTGGCCTTGTGGTTAGAGTGTCCGCCCTGAGACTGCCCGAGTCATACCAACGACTACAAAAAATGGGACCCATTGCCTCCCTGCTTGGCACTCAGCATCAAGGGTTGGAATTGGGGGTTGAATCACCAAATAAATCCCGAGCGTGGCGCATGCTGCAGCTCACTGCTCCCCTCACCTCCCAGGGGGTGAACAAGGGGATTGGTCAAATGCAGAGGATAGAGATGTCCGATAACATCGGACTGCCGATATTATCGGCCGATAAATGCTATAAAATGTAATATCAGAAATTATCGGTATCGGTTTCTAAATTATCGGTATCAAAAAGTAGAATTTGTGACTTTTTAATACGCCGCTGTGTGCACGGACGTAGGGAAAAGTACAGAGCGCCAATAAACCTTAAAGGCACTGCCTTTGCGTGTCGACCCAGTCACATAATATCTACGGCTTTTCACACACACAAGTGAATGCAAGCATACTTGGTCAACAGCCATACAGGTCACACTGAGGGTGGCCGTATAAACAACTTTAACACTGTTACAAATATGCGCCACACTGTGAACCCACACCAAATAAGAATGACAAACAGATTTCGGGAGAACATCCGCACCGTAACACAACATAAACACAACAGAACAAATACCCAGAACCCCTTGCAGCACTAACTCTTCCGGGACACTACAATATACACCCCCCCCCCCTTCTACCCCCCCCCCCCCCCACACACACACACACACCTCAACCCCGCCCCCTTTAACCCCGCCCAGCTCAACCTCCTCATGCCCTCGAGCATGTCCCAAATTCCAAGCTGCTGTTTTGAGGCATGTTAAAAAAAAGAATGCACTATGTGACTTCAATAATAAATATGGCAGTGCTATGTTGGCATTTTTTTCCATAACTTGAGTTGATTTATTTTGGAAAACCTTGTTACATTGTTTAATGCATCCAGCGGGGCATCACAACAAAATTAGGCATAATAATGTGTTAATTCCACGACTGTATATATCGGTATCGGTTGATATCGGAATTGGTAATTAAGAGTTGGACAATATCGGGATATCGGCAAAAAAGCCATTATCGGACATCTCTACCAGAGGACATATTTCACCACACCCAGTATGTGTATGACAATCATTGTAACTTTAACTTTAACTTAACATCCATCACCAGATAACAACTGAGATTTTGTTTCATCCAGGAGGTGAGAATGGCTTCAACGTGCCCCTGGTGAAGCCTTGCCCAGAGGTGGACAGCTACTTCAGCCTGTCACAGGAAGAGCTCAGCAGAGTTGACCCCGCCTCCTTACAGGAACCTGCTCGCCGTCTGCTGTGTGACTCGTACATGTGCTTTTACCACAGCCCCGAACTCAGCCTCTACAAGTGACCTCTCGCGTCAGTTGTCTTTTCATATTCCCAATGAAAAAAGTCAGAACGTCATAACAATGTCTCACTTCTAAGTTGAATTAATTCAAAAATATTTTTAAAATATATTTTGAACACACTGTTTAAAGAATTGTAATTTTTTTTTTACTTGTGTTCTTGTTACAAGTTGGTTTGCACTGCCGGGATGTGTCTTAAATGTTTGCACTATGTTTACAGTTGCACAACAAATTGTAAATTATATTTATCTGTCTCTTACAATATTACAAATGGTTCATTGGGAGTATATTGTTTTTTTTTTTTATAATGGCCAGTTATTAGAAGTCTGCCTTTTCTTACCATAAGAGTTGGGTAATTGTGTGTGCTACTGTAAGCTCTGATGTCCAAACTTGAATACTTTCATTTCTAAAATTAAAAAGAAAAATGTTGGATTTTTCCACGTCAACATATTTCGTTTGTCTGATGCTTATGAGTATAAGCAAATATGAACTGAATATTTAGTACGTCTCTGAATCGCCACTAGGTAGCAACAGTGACGCAACACAACAAACTCATGACTCGTGAGCCCGGAAGTAGAGAAGAAATTTCGACTGACTTCTGTGCTCGTTAAAACCCCTCGGTTGCTTGTTTTTGGATACTCTTAACGTAAAAGTGACATTTCGTGGCTTGTCTCTTGGTAAAGTAAGGTTATTGTAACACAACACACGTTATTTGTTTTGTCTTTTGGTGTCGATAATCCGTTTGTGAATGTATTGTTATTGGTTTAGCTAGCAGCTAATGCTAATTGTCGCTACAATCCTAGTTTCCCTCGCACATGACTAACAAAGATGCTTAAAGTGATCAAGTATAATGTTAATAAAGTGATCAAGTACTGTTTGTAGTGGTAATTAGTTCAAGGAATAGTTTATGTTGAGCTCACAGGGGACAGCTTGGTCCTGGTTTTTTTTGCATAATTGCGTTCTTCAATCTGGTCGGATGCTTTGTTTTGTTTTCATTGCATTTATTTTGTTTTCTAATCCTTCACCGCCTCAGCTCGCATTGCACTTGGTTGCCATGGCGTCTCCGGGGGGACAAGGAGGAGGAGTTCTGTCCACAAGAGGAGCTCCATCCAGGAGGATGAAGTGGGCTCTGGAGCTGAGTTTAGGCAACACCAGGTTGAGCAAGAGAGACATTTGTTGTCACTATGACCTGAGCTGAGGTAACCGTGACGATTCTATGCTCCAGGTGTCGTGGCGACCGTCAGGGAGGTCAAGGAGATGTCATTTATCCAATCGGATATTCCGAGAAGCCGGTCCCTGACACCAGCATCCAGGAGACGGACAAGAACCTGGTGGAGAAGGTGAGTTAGGATTAGGGCTGGGCGATATATCGCAGGTTTGTCTCTGTGCGATATAGAAAATGACTATCGTGATATCGAGTATACGTTCTCACACAGTTTCTTTTAGCTGCGGACATTACACTACAGGCTCTTCTCACTCTGTCTTGTCTGTCCTTCTCACAGACAGCAAGCGCACCTTACACACGTCACATACCGTCACGTCATACGTCACATACGTATACGTCCTCGCGGAGCAGAGAGGTAGCGACATGGGTAACGTTAGCTGTGATGCTAGCGGAGCGGTGCGAGCGCTAATACAAGAGAAAGAAGGTGCGAATCTGGTAACAAATGGAGGAATAATTCATTCCTAAGAAAAACAGCAGAAGGTCCATCGTCTGGCGGTGGTTTGGCTTCAAGTGGGAATATGTCGAACAGACAACCGTAATTTGTCAAGTGTGGGGCAAAAGCGTTGCTATAAAAAGTAGCATTACTGCTGTAACAAACAGTTCAGGGTGTCCCAAGTTACCGGAGTGTGTTAGGTAAGGAAGAGGAGTTTTGTCCCTCCAGAGTTGTTGCCGTAGGGTGTGTGTGGTTGTGGAAGGAGGTGTGTGATGTTGACATTAAAGAAACGGTGGTTACCGAACCTGCTCTAATGTCTCCCGTTTATTATTTTATTAGATAAGTACACTGTATAGGCGAACCCAGGACACTCTGCTACACTGCTAATATGTAGCATCATTTGAAAAGTCACCCGCTAGACAATGATTGATTGATTGAGACTTTTATTAGTAGGTTGCACAGTGAAGTACATATTCCGTACAATTGACCACTAAATGGTAACACCCGATTAAGTTTTTCAACTTGTTTAAGTCGGGGTCCACTTAAATTGATTCATGATACAGATATATACTATCAGATATATACTATCATCATAATACAGTCATCACACAAGATAATCATCAGGGTGTATACATTGAATTATTTACATTATTTACAATCCGGGGTGTGGAGGGGGTGGGAGGGTTAGGTTTGGTTGTTATCATCAGTCATCAACAATTGAGAACAGAGAAATGGATATTGAAACAGTGTAGAAAGAAGAGTGCTTACTCCGCACGTCAATATCTCCATTTGGTGACACACGCCCACACCATCAAAATGCCGAGGCAAACATTTCCAGATCAACACCGTATGAAAAAAATAGTAATTTTTTTAGTTGTGAATTCCCTCTCTGCATGAAAGTTTAAAAGTAGCATATATTAATGCAGTATGAAGAAGAATGTTTAATGTAGACACATAGAATCATCATACTGCTGTGATTATATGCATCAAGTGTTCATTCAAGGCCAAGGCAAAAATATCGAGATATATATCGTGTATCGCGATATGGCCTTAAAATATTGCGATATTAAAAAAAGGCCATATCGCCCAGCCCTAGTTAGGATTATAGTAAAGTGGTTCCCTATGCTGTGGGTCTGTTCTCCTGTCTTGCAGCGGTGCTGGGACGTAGCCCTGGGACCCCTAAAACAGATCCCCATGAACCTGTTCATCATGTACATGTCGGGAAACACCATCTCCATCTTCCCCATCATGATGGTGTGCATGATGGCCTGGAGGCCAATACAGGCACTCATGTCCATGTCTGCAAGTGAGCAGCTCTTTTAAGAACACACAAGAAACTATCCAGCTCATCCTCTTCCCTGTCTTGTCGCAGCCTTCAAGCTGTTGGAGAGCTCCAGTCAGCAGTGGTTACAGGGTCTCGTCTACCTGGTTGGCAACCTGCTGGGCTCGGCGCTGGCCATCTACAAGTGTCAATCAATGGGGCTGCTGCCCACACACTCGTCTGATTGGCTGGCTTTCATTGAACCTCCTCAGGTAGACTTCCAATGGAAAAAAGCAAAAGGCTTGTCATGTCGTTGTTTAGCTCTGTTGAAGTACTGGGTTCTACCACTCGGTGTCATACTCCCGATTCCTCCAATCAGAGTTGTGTATAGTGAGAGTATGGCCAACTAAACAACAGGACGTGATGCAAGCAATTGAGTTAGTGGCATTACTTTTCCTAAAGAAATAAACAAAAATGATGAGTCCAATTATAGTTCTAAACATACACCATCTCTTAAACTTTCAATAAAACATGCTTTCTTGTCATAATAGTATACTTTGAGGGCAATTTTGTGGCCGTATTTGATGCACTCCCGTGTAAACATTCACGCAGTGTTTAGTGACCAGCCGGCTGTCTAATACGCTCCCGATGATGCAATAATAGTAAAAAAAATATATACGAACAAACAAAAATAAACTTATTACCCTCATTGTGTCAAAATCTTCATTAGCTTTGGACCATCAATTACGGAGAAATTATGACTTCTGTGTGGTAGCTGCCTCCAATGTATTGTTTGTAATCACTGTACTATATATGCCTGTGCTTTTATTTTTGTTTTTTTGAAAAATTTTTATAGGTTTTGCTGTGGCGAGTCATGGCTTCCTGCTTTTAGTATCATACTTGAATACTGAACTTGTGCTGCATTTTACCGCAATATTTGTTAGTTTGCTTTGGATTATTGATGACGCATGCAGAAAAGGTGCAATTTTGAAGCAACGTTTTTGTCAGGCAAAGTGTATTCACTCACTGTTACTGAGAATACCATATACCAGGTTTACCATGTGTATGTATACTTGCTTACCTCGCACAAGTTACTACTGTTGTCATTCATTGGCACCCTTCCTAGCACACCTTTACTTTGCATAATTTTTTTCCGATGCGATGCAAAGGCTTCCCGCATTTTTGGCGAGTGGAGTGTCCCCAGGCCGCACAACAGAGCATGTTTACGTGTCAAAAAAACTCTTCAATTAAAATAAATGTCTAATTAAACTGGTGTGGAACATGGCACCCTGTACTCGCATGAGGGGCTTTTGATCAATATAGGAGATCGTCTGAAACTGAGTTGTCCATATTCTGTCTATATACCGGTATTGACTTTTGGAGGTCCCGCAATAGTAAATTTGGAAGTGTAAGGAAAGGAGAGAAGTGTAAAAATGTAGCTTTGATGCATGGATTTTAACGGTTTAAAAAATTTTTAGTAAGCCATACTGGGAATTGTGTGTGTCTGTAGCCTTAATGCTGCTGAGCTGTGTTTGTCCACACCTGTCTCAGATAGTGTGCGTGCCTCCAAAGAGCGATGTTGTGTACTTGATCCACCTTTTACATACAATGAAATGCTGCACTTATCAAACATTATAAATGCCATACATCACATATAACATAACATTGTGTGCTACAGGAGAGAACACTATGTGAGCTACAATCCCTCCATGCATGAACAGCAACATCCAGCTAAGTTTTCACTTTGAAGTACAGCTCCCACTTCTGTTGCTGGCTGACGGATATGGAACAGCTTTATTTCAAGATGTGGAGCGAAGCCTGCCCGCTTTGGCGGGCGTGTACACAAAATTAGCTCCTTTTGAGACGGTGTCATGTCAATGAGGGACAAGATTTTTCCCCTTCACATGTCGTGAAAAGTGGAGCAAACAAGTGTGAGTGCATAGATTCGGTGCGCATAAACAGGCACTCAGGAGAACTTTATTAAACAGTTTCAAACTTTCATAGATTTTACATTGTGTCATGTTAATCCATCATTCGTTATGAAAAAAAAGTTTTGTTGAATTGATTCAAAAAATATATTTTGTTTGTTGAATAAATTAGTAGTAAATGTGTCTTCCCCACAGAGGATGGAGATCATGGGCGGAGGTATGGTCCTGTGAATGGCCACTATTTTTGGCAATGTACAACAGATGGAGGTTTTGCTGTGATGATGACGGCGCACCTTTTTTGTGATAAATGAACAGCTGGATGTGCGAAGAGGCTTTCTGCACAACCACTTTTTTTTTCACCCCCTTTGCCGTGTTTTTTGTTTTGGAAAGCAGCACCAATTTCCCACCACTTAAGCCCAACATTGTGCTTTGCTTTCATGTTTTGCGAGCAAACATCCTCTTCACATGGAGATGAAATTGTGTTCATTCTTGTCATGATTTTAGCATACACGTCACTAACCTGTTTAATTTATCAACCTCTTCTAATTTATACTCATTTGTGCTAATGAAATAAATGCATACTGATTTCAAATGTGTTTACTTGTTGAAAAAATGGCGTCTGAGGTGTTTGTGTGGATTATTTCCAGTGTTATTTTAAACCAGCTATCATTAATTATTTGAATCAGATTAATTAATGGCACGTCTTATGTACAGTACATGAACGTAGTCAGGGGTGAGCAAGCGTGTCATAATTTTTTACTTGGATTATTTTAGTCTTATGCAATGTTTTGGTTATCATTAAGGACTTGCAAGGAGTGATTGCAATATTTATTATGCACCAATGTAGTCACATGGCAGAGCACTCACACATCAGTTAGATCAGGGGTCCTTAAACATTTTGACTCAGGGGGCTGCATTGGGTTAAAACACTTTGGCCGGGCCGTGTATATATATATATATATATATATATATATATATATATATTCGTTAGGTCAGGAAAAAACACAGGCTATATCATCCCTACAAGCTTGTTTCGCAGGTTTCCCTGCTCGTCAGGGAATTTTATTTTATTTTTCGAATTAAAAACCTGCGAAACAGGCTTGTAGGGATGATATAGCCTCTGTGTTTTCTCCTGACCTAACGAATATTCCACTCTACCCCGGTATATAATGGATAAACCACAGAAACCTCGACTATATATATATATATATATTCCTCGCACACTAATCGAAGCGGTCTACGACACTGCGGCGCAAACACAATGTCACGTTATCGATGGGAAAATGCATTTTTAGACAATATGATTTGCCTGAGCGGCAAGGAGACACCAAGAGTAACAAGCGGTACAAAATAGATGAGAAATGACAGATTTTTAATAGAGATGTCCGATATTATCGGCCGATAAATGCTTTAAAATGTAATATCGGAAATTATCGTTGTTTTTTTTTTATTAAATCAACATAAAAAACACAAGATACACTTACAATTAGTGCACCAACCCAAAAAACCTCCCTCCCCCACACAAAAGGGTTGTTTCTTTCTGTTATTAATATTCTGATTCCTGCATTATATATCAATATATATCAATACAGTCTGCAAGGGATACAGTCCGTAAGCACACATGATTGTGCGTGCTGCTGGTCCACTAATAGTACTAACCTTTAACAGTTAATTGTACTCATTTTCATTAATTACTAGTTTCTATGTAACTGTTTTTATATTGTTTTACTTTCTTTTTTATTCAAGGAAATGTTTTTAATTTATTTATCTTATTTTATTTTATTAATATTTAAAAAAAGGACCTTATCTTCACCATACCTGGTTGTTCAAATTAGGCATAATAATGTGTTAATTCCACAATTGTATACATCAGTATCGGTTGATATTGGTATCGGTTGATATCGGTATCGGTAATTAAAGAGTTGGACAATATCGGATATCGGCAAAAAGCCATTATCGGACATCCCTAATTTTTTAAAATAATAATACAAAAAAAATAATAAAAATGTTTAACTTGGTACTTCCAGCGGGCCGGATCATTGACGCTGACGTGCCATATCCGGCCCGCGGGCCGTAGTTTGGGCACCCCTGAGTTAGACAGTCATTTAATTAATGTTTTTTTTTATTCTAATTCATGTTAGGTAGAAAATTCCTGTCAAGCCACAGTTTGGGGGCGAAATGCCTTAAGTTATCACAAGTTTAAATTCAATATCAAACAATATCCTACATTTAACCAAGTTTTTTTTTGTTTTGTTTTTAATCATTGAGATTAAAATCTCGTTTCCAAGACTGACCCTGGCCAAATTGGGAATGAATACACTAAATTGATCCAAGTTAAAATAAATAAATAATAATAATTAAAAGGTTCTCACACAACGTGATTGCAGTGGATTGGTGGCCGCCTCATGAATGTGAACGAGGCAGACCGGTCCAGCAGGCAGGAGTGGGGGGGCGTGGCAGGTGTGGCTCGTGACGTCACCGCGCTTATTAAGTCACCTTGTTGTGTCGGCGGCCATCATCAACATGTGCCGTTCACCACCTCCACACTTCTTCACCTCCTTTTGATCGCCGTACTGTCACCGGGGTCTTATTTGTTCTCATCTCCTAGTGCAGGTTTTTATTTTTGAAAGAGTGTTTTAAAAAAAAAATATATTATTATTAATATTGCGGGGCCGTCATGGAGAAGCTGCGGCGTCAGTCTGCAGCCTGCGAGTCACATCCTTTCTACCACGAAGTGAAGATGAGCAGCACCCAAAGGATCAGGGTAAAGTTGACTGTCCGCTTCCTCTGACATGGTTCTTTTTTCCAAACGAATCTCTTCAACTTGCTGTCAGGCGTGACAAGAAGACAAACTGTGTGACTCTGGGCTTGGCTGGAACTTCAAACACTTCATTTGACAACATGAGCTTTGGTTCGCGTACCACCGGCAGTCTTATAGTGGTAGACTTGATTTAAATATCAGAGGTGGGACCAAGTCATTGCTTTGCAAGTCACAAGTAAGTCTCAAGTCTTTGCCCTCAAGTCTCGAGTCAAGTCCCGAGTCAAGACAGGCAAGTCCCGAGTCAAGTCTAAAGTCAAGACTGGAAAGTCTCAAGTCAAGTCCCAAGTCCTGCATTTTGAGTTTCGAGTCCTTTCAAGTCCTTTTAACCACAGACTAATGTATTTACACAGATTGTGTATGCTTTTAAAACGCTGTATTTATTTATTAAAACAAGTGCATTTGAAATTGCAGGAAAAAAAATAGTGCTGACATTGCACTTCATAATAGCACTATTAACCAGTCATTTTAAACATTTAACTCATTCCTTTACAGAATAAACACATTTGCAAAAACAAGTGCAACTGTACTTATTTGTACAGAAGTGTTAACATTGTATTTCCATGGCATATTGCATTGTAACTAGTTCCACAGCAGTTTCTATCCTGTTCTTACCTTATATCATTGATCTCATCTCATACTGTATGTGTTTTTATGTGTGCGTACACATGAAAAACATAACAAATACATGAACAAAACAATGAACAGAGTTGTACTTTTTAGATGTCAGTGCCCTTTTCAATATGTACACATATTCTTAACATAGTATACATTTTAACTGACCTTTATTTGACTATGTTTGTCTTTTTGTAGGTGGCTAAAATACGCGGTGCTGCTGACCGCCGTCTAACGTTACGTTACTGTGTGTTATACATTGACTAACGTTACGTTACTGTGTGTGATACATTGACTAACGTAATGTTACTGTGTGTGATACATTGACTAACGTAATGTTACTGTGTGTGATACATTGACTAACGTAACGTTATGTGTAGGTACCTCATGAGACCCTGCTTAAAAAAATCACTTGACAAAAAGTATGAATAAGGTAGCAAACTGCAGTGGACGCAACATATTGAAGTGTTTGCAATGACGTTGTAACCATAGACATCTTATAAGTAGACGCAGCATTGGTTGCTGTGACGTGAGCAATTTGGCCGCCATCTTGAAGTGGTGACGAGGAGCCGGCGAGCAGCCTAAACTGACAGTTGACAGGTAGAAAACAAAGATGCCGGACTGGTGTTCAGCGTTTTCCTGCTCAAATGAGCGGACTGTTGAAAATAGGAATCGGGGGATTACTTTTCACAAGAAAGATTTAACATTAACGTACTATTGGTTGTATTTTATGAAAATAATATTACCACAGAGTTGAGAATGAGCAAAGATCTTCAATATTTGTATGTGAAAATCACAAAGAAGTCTTCTGGGGGAGGATGGCACCCCTAAAGGGGTTTGGTTTACAAACTTTGTACCCCACCTAAAACAAAATTCACCAGCCGCCACTGATTATGATGCATTCTCATTTTAGGCAAAATAGAAGACAATACTTTCTTAACAGTATAATTGTAACCAGGAATAAGTCTTCAAGTAACAATATTCAAATACTAACATTGTTGGGTAAGACAGCATTTGGTTTTATTCTGAATCCAGTGAAACAGATTGGTGGTTTTAGCTGATATGAAGACTTTCAGGTGTTTATATATGTTTAAGTATTTGGCAGACGCTTTTATCCAAAGCGATTTACATAAAAAATACATATATAACAATCACTGTAAACATGATCATTTTAAGGGAAGAATGTAATAGAAAATATCAATACAAAGTGTCAAGACATAATAAACTCTCTGTTGCTGCAGCAACAGAGATACAGTCTATAGGTCCCTAAGATATATAGATATCTAATGTATTTATACATTGTTTATGTAGGATATACGCATGTATATATAACCTAATCATATTGTTTCTTCAATTTAAAAATAGCTGACCGTTTTTTCCCCCTTCTCTGGGATTATATTCCCAGTTTTGATCTGGGACGTCTGGTCACTTATAGCGTATAAGAATATTATATTACTGTTAAGCAAACTATGAATAATAAAACAGGCCAAAACATGTGTCTGTTATTATAGTTACACGTATGACAAAAAAGCGGGTGAAAATCAGTGGTATTTAGTGAGGTAAAATTAATTAAATGCGCTGACAGTTAATTGTTCCTGCCAAATGAATTGCACTGAGTGGAGCGGATCACCACTCCAAGATGGCGGCCACGCGTCTCGTCTGCGCCAGTAGGCAGTAGCGTTCCATGCTGCGTCTACTTATAAGATGTCTATGGTTATAACGTTAGCAGTGAGTTTACAGCCTCACTGATTTAACTACACAGCAAATAAAAGTCACGTTACTTAGCCAATAAACGTTATCTTACATTCAAAACTTACCCTTCTTTGTGCAACTTCAAATGTCGAACGAAGTTTGAAGTTGTTGCGTCTCCGTCTGTAATATTCGAACTGCGTGATTTGCATACGGCAATTAGTTTTTTGTTGAACAAGTCGTAGTTTTCATACCCGAACGAAACCAACTTTGGCATAATTGTTTCTCACTGGCGCGTTGTTGGACAACTCTTGTTCATTGGTTCTTCTGCAATTTGATTGGATGAATGCTGTGTGATGAAAACAACGTAGATCTAATTTGATTGGCTGTTGCACTGAGAGCGCACCAGCTGACAGGAAACACACGCTGATAGACACAGACGTAGAAAATGAAAGATTCGGAGCGCTCCCAAATAACTTTTTAAGCTTTGGGTTTTGGGGAAAGTAGCAAGTCTTGTCAAGTCAAAAGGCTCAAGTCCAAGTGAAGTCACAAGTCATTGATGTTAAAGTCTAAGTCGAGTTGCAAGTCTCTTTACATTTTGTCAAGTCGAGTCTAAAGTCATCAAATTCATGACTCAAGTCTGACTCGAGTCCAAGTCATGTGACTCGAGTCCACACCTCTGTTAAATATTACACACATGGTAGTCTTATAGTGCTAGACTTGATTTAAATATTACACACATGGTAGACTTTATATAAATATTACACACATGGTAGTCTTATAGTGGTAGACTTGATTTAAATATTACACACATGGTAGTCTTATAGTGGTAGACTTGATTTAAATATTACACACATGGGAGTCTTTTAGTGGTAGACTTGATTTAAATATTACACACATGGTAGTCTTATAGTGGTAGACTTGATTTAAATATTACACACATGGTAGTCTTATAGTGGTAGACTTGATTTAAATATTACACACATGGTAGTCTTATAGTGGTAGACTTGATTTAAATATTACACACATGGTAGTCTTATAGTGGTAGACTTGATTGAAATATTACACACGTGGTAGTCTTATAGTGGTAGACTTGATTTAAATATTACACACGTGGTAGTCTGCATTTGTTAGGACAGTGGTGTGCGTTTGGGTGTGGACAAGTGGCCTAAATGCAGAGAAAAGTATGCATTTATTCAGTATCTGTGTTCGTGTGGACATGGCCTAAGTTACTACTTTTTTTTTTTTGTATATACTAAGATACTACTTTTTTGGTTTGTTGTATATACTAAATTACTACTTTTTTGGTTTGTTGTATATACTAAGTTGCTACTTTTTTGGTTTGTTGTATATACTAAATTACTACTTTTTGGTTTGTTGTATATACTAAGTTGCTACTTTTTTGGTTTGTTGTATATACTAAGTTGCTACTTTTTTGGTTTGTTGTATATACTATATTACTACTTTTTTGGTTTGGTGTATATAAATTACTACTTTTTTGGTTTGTTGTATATACTAAGTTGCTACTTTTTTGGTTTGTTCTATATACTAAGTTGCTACTTTTTTGGTTTGTTGTATATACTAAATTACTACTTTTATGGTTTTGTGTATATAAATTACTACTTTTTTGGCTTGTATATACTAAATTACTACTTTTTTGATTTGGTGTATATACTAAATTACTACTTTTTTAGTTTGTTGTATATACTATATTACTAATTTTTTGGTTTGTTGTATATACTAAGTTACTACTTTTTTAGTTTGTTGTATATACTATATTACTAATTTTTTGGTTTGTTGTACATACTAAGTTACTACTTTTTGGTTTGTTGTATATACTAAGTTACTATTTTTTGGTTTGTTGTATATACTAAATTACTACTTTTTTGCTTTGGTTTGTTGTACATACTAAGTTACTAATTTTTTGGTTTGTTGTATATACTAAGTTACTAATTTTTTGGTTTGGTGTATATACTAAATTACTATTTTGGTTTGGTGTATATACTAAGTTACTACTTTTTGGTTTGTTGTATATACTAAATTACTACTTTTTTGGTTTGGTTTGTTGTACACACTAAGTTACTAATTTTTTGGTTTGTTGTATATACTATATTACTATTTGGTTTGTTGTATATACTAAATTACTACTTTTTTGGTTTGGTTTGTTGTACACACTACCGGTAAGTTACTAATTTTTTGGTTTGTTGTATATACTTAGTTACTACTTTTTGGTTTGTTGTATATACTATATTACTACTTTTTGGGTTGTTTGTATATACTAAATTACTACTTTTTTGGTTTGGTTAGTTGTACACACTAAGTTACTAATTTTTTGGTTTGTTGTATATACTAAGTTACTACTTTTTGGTTTGTTGTATATACTAAATTACTACTTTTTTGGTTTGGTTTGTTGTACACACTAAGTTACTAATTTTTTGGTTTGTTGTATATACTAAGTTACTCCTTTTTGGTTTGTTGTATATACTAAATTACTACTTTTTTGGTTTGGTTTGTTGTACACACTAAGTTACTAATTTTTTGGTTTGTTGTATATACTATATTACTATTTGGTTTGTTGTATATACTAAATTACTACTTTTTGGGTTGTTTGTATATACTAAATTACTACTTTTTTGGTTTGGTTAGTTGTACACACTAAGTTACTAATTTTTTGGTTTGTTGTATATACTAAGTTACTACTTTTTGGTTTGTTGTACACACTAAGTTACTAATTTTTTGGTTTGTTGTATATACTTAGTTACTACTTTTTGGTTTGTTGTATATACTAAATTACTACTTTTTGGGTTGTTTGTATATACTAAATTACTACTTTTTTGGTTTGGTTAGTTGTACACACTAAGTTACTAATTTTTTGGTTTGTTGTATATACTAAGTTACTACTTTTTGGTTTGTTGTATATACTAAATTACTACTTTTTTGGTTTGGTTTGTTGTACACACTAAGTTACTAATTTTTTGGTTTGTTGTATATACTAAGTTACTCCTTTTTGGTTTGTTGTATATACTATATTACTACTTTTTGGGTTGTTTGTATATACTAAATTACTACTTTTTTGGTTTGGTTTGTTGTACACACTAAGTTACACATTTTTTGGTTTGTTGTTTATACTAAGTTACTACTTTTTGTGTTGGCCCTGTGATGAGGTGGCGACTTGTCCAGGGTGTACCCCGCCTTCTGCCCGAATGCGGCTACGCTTGGCTCCACCCCCCCCCCCCCCCACCCCACCCCACCCCCCCACCCCCCCACCCCTCCCCTGCGACCCACGAAAGAGACAAGCGGTAGAAAATGAATGGATGGATGTAGGAAATAATTGTGCACGTATGCAAATGGGCGACTTAAATTTGACTTCCAATTTAAATCCGAATAAAAACCTCAATTCATACATGCCACAAACCAATTGCAATACATGAAGGTCAACGCAAAACATCAGCAAAGATAGTCACACAGTACTTGCAAAGCAAAATATTTTTCAGCTGATAATTTGGGCCGCTGAAATAAATCATGAGGGATAAGTTTTTCAGCTTCTCAATCAAAGATCCTCTACTTGACAAGAGCGCTCTAGTTAAAGTTAAAGAGAAAGTACCAATGATTGTCACACACACACTAGGTGTGGTGAAATTATCCTCTGCATTTCACCCATCCCCTTGTTCACCCGCCTGGGAGGTGAGGGGAGCAGTGAGCAGCAGCGGTGGCCACGCTCGGGAATCATTTTGGTGATTTAACCCCCAATTCCAAACCTTGATGCTGAGTGCCAAGCAGGGAGGTAATGGGTCCCATTTTTATAGTCTTTGGTATGACTCAGCCGGGGTTTGAACTCACAACCTACCGACGCCAGGGCGGACACTCTAACTACAAGGCCACTGAGTACTCTACTGTTCTTGAATACTCACTGCAAAAGCACTAGAGTGCTCTGCCATCCCCATGGCCACAGGGTGGAAAGGGGAAATCGAAGATAGATACGAGAGTCGGGAGCGCCATGCTACTTTAGGAGGGTATTGCGGTAGGTCGTGAGTTCAAACCCCGGCCGAGTCATTCCAAAGAGTATAAAAATGGGACCCATTGCCTCCCTGCTTGGCACTCAGCATCAAAGGGTTGGAATTGGGCGTCAAATCAACCAAATGATTCCTGAGAGCGGCCACCGCTGCTGCTCACTGCTCCCCTGACATCCCAGGGGGTGGAACAAGGGGATGGGTCAAATGCAGAGGGTAATTTCACCACACCCAGTGTGTGTGTGTGTGTGTGTGTGTGTGTGTGTGTGTGTGTGTGTGTGTGTGTGTGTGTGTGTGTGATTATCAGTGGTACTTTAACTTTACTGTTTTGTTGCAAATGTAATTGTGCCACCTTTCATCCAAAGGGTGTCCTCCAAGGAAGCGTCCTCTTCCCACTTCGGCTCGTCCTGATGAGCGTCTTCATGCTCCTCATGTGGCCCCTGGCCCTCCTTCGCTTGGTCGGCCTGTCGGCGGAGGAGCGCTCCCGTCCCATCACGGGCTGGCGCCGATGGCTGTTCCACCCGCCCATATGGTTGCTGAGCCGGGCCGTCTTTTTCTGCATGGGCTTTGTGTGGATCAAGGTGAAAGGTCGGCGGGCCGACCTCAAGGAGGCGCCGGTGTTGGTGGTGGCGCCTCATAGTAGCTTTCTGGACATGCTGGTTCTGTGTCCCACCCAACTCCCCACGGTGGTGTCCCGCTCCGAAAACACCAGCTTGCCGGTCATTGGCGGTATGCCCTCAAACGCCTCACCATGTTTATTAGGACATATTCATCTTGACTTTTGAATGCAGCACTCCTGGAGTTCAACCAGTCGGTCATGGTGAGCCGAAGTGATCCGGACTCCAGACGAAAAGCCGTGGCCCAGATCACAGAGAGGATAACCTCCAACGGCTACTGGCCCCAGGTGCGTCACAGCAAGAACGGAACCCACTTCCACGCCCGCACTTCCTTCCGTTCACTGACTTCTTGTCCAGATGCTGATGTTCCCTGAAGGCACCACGACCAACGGCAGCGCTCTCATCAAGTTCAAACCCGGTGAGTTCACCTTTTCCCAGCATTACCTTTTTATAGAACCAGACCCCGGTGCAGTCGGTCTTGACTATCCGGTCCTGGGGCAGCGCTTATATGGAATGAGTGGCATGAAGAGGGAAGAAAAGGGCGCAGCAACGTTAGTCATTTGCAACTTCTCTATGTGCTCTCTCTCCTTTCAGGTGCCTTTCTCTCAGGAGTCCCGGTCCAGCCAGTTCTATTGCGATACTCCAACAAAGTGGTGAGTGGAGACCAAAAGGTGGCGTGACTACCTTAGATTAGTCTGTGTACAGCTTGCTTTGCAGTTGGGTTGTACAGTACAACAATACCAGTATAGTACCGTGATACTAATGAATCATATTTGGTACTATACCGCCCCCTCCCCCCGTCCCCATTGTCATCGTCACGTAATGACATTGCTGGTTTTACGAGCAGAGGAGCATGTTCGGCAACGCACAGTCACAGAGTACTTACAAGCAGACACAGTGTGTAGACAGAAAAGGGAGAACGGACACATTTTAAAAGGGAAGTTATAACACTGAAACGCCCTCAGGAAGAGATGCTTTAAGACAGCGGTTCTCAAATGGGGGTACGCGTACCCCTGGGGGTACTTGAAGGTATGCCAAGGGGTACGTGAGATTTTTTTTAAATATTCTAAAAATAGCAACAATTCAAAAATCCTTTATAAATATAAATAAAAACCTATCTTTTTTTCCAAATAGTACAAGAAAGACCACTACAAATGAGCAATAGTTTGCACTGTTATACTATTTAATAAATCAGAAACTGATGACATAGTGCTGTATTTTACTTCTTTATCTCTTTTTTTCAACCAAAAATGCTTTGCTCTGATTAGGGGGTACTTAAATTAAAAAAAAAAAAAAAATTCACAGGGTGTACATCACTGAAAAAAGGTTGAGAACCACTGCTTTAAGACATGGCTAGCTAGCTAGTGGCTAAAGTCCATCCACAGTCGGCAGTGTTGTAGCTACTTCTAAATCACTAATCCTTGTCTCCATGGCGACAATTAAAGTAAGTTTCTTACAAGTATCATCCCTGCAGGACTAAGAATAGCTAAACATGCTTCACTACACACCGTAGCTCACCGGCGTCACAATGTAAACAAACGCCATTGGTGGATCTACACCTAACATCCACTGTAATGATACCAAGTACAGGAGCGTATCTAGTCGATACTACTATGATTACATCAATATTTTTTAACATCACAAAATTTTTTTTTTTAAATTTATATTACGTTTATAAACTCAGGAAATATGTCCCTGGACACATGAGGACTTTGAATATGACCAATGTATGATCCAGTAACGACTTGGTATCGGATTGATACCCAAATTTGTGGAATCATCCAAAACTAATGTCAAGTATCCAAACAGAAAAATAAGTGATTATTACATTTTAACAGAAGGGTAGATAGAACATGTTGAAACAGAAAATAACCAGATATTAACAGTAAATGAACAATGACACAATATGTTACTGCATATGTCAGCAGACTAAATTAGGAGCCTTTGTTTGTTTATTTACTAATAAAAGAAAAGTTGTCTTGTATGTTCACTATTTTATTTAAGGACAACATTGCAATAAGAAACCTATGTTTAATGTACCCTAATATTGTTTGTTAAAATAAAGCCAATAATGCAATTTTTTTGTGGTCCCCTTTATTTAGAAAAGTATCAAAGTATCGAAATACATTTTGGTGCCGGTACCAAAATATTGGTATCGGGACAACACTACTTTGCAGTATTACTTATACAACCAACGCTTATTTAGTTGAACTGTGTGTTGATTAATTTCCTTCAGCAATGAAAGTTCCACACTGACTACTCTAAAATACAATAGATGTTATTACCTGCTCAGGGGGTAGAGCAGATCACCCAGAAACCGGATGTTGGTGGTTCAAAACCCGCTCCCAGTCACTGCTGTTGAGTCTTTGAGCAACAGCACCCAACTTGTACCCAGTGGCAGCCCCATTGTCTTCATTTGTATTTTTATTTTTAAAATATATTAAAAAAAAAGTTTTAATTTTTTTATTCTGGTGGTCGTTGGGCAGCTGTGGCTTCAACTGTCGTTTATCACCAACAATGTGTGAATGTCTCTGATAAAGGTGCTATCCCGCGGGCCGGATCAGGTCCGGGAACAGGTTTTATCCGGCACACGGGATGAATTTGCTAAGTATAAAAATGAGCCGAAATTTTTTAATGGAAGAAACTGCTGTTCTAAATGTGTCCACTAGATGTCGCAATAGCAATTATTTTTATCTTTGTAGATGATGCTACATATGTACAAAATAAACCACATGTTAGTACAGCAGTCGAGGAAAATGATCAAACTACATTAGGGATGTCCGATAATGGCTTTTTGCCGATATCCGATATTCCGATATTGTCCAACTTTTTAATTACCGATACCGATATCAACCGATACCGATATCAACAGATATATGCAGTCGTGGAATTAACACATTATTATGCCTAATTTGGACAACCAGGTATGGTGAAAATAAGGTACTTTTTAAAAATAATAATAAAATAAGATAAATAAATTAAAAACATTTTCTTGAATAAAAAAAGAAAGTAAAACAATATCAAAACAGTTACATTGAAACTAGTAATTAATGAAAATTATTCATATTAACTGTTAAAGGTTAGTACTATTAGTGGACCAGCAGCACGCACAATCATGTGTGCTTACGGACTGTATCCCTTGCAGACTGTATTGATATATATTGATATATAATGTAGGAACCACAATATTAATAACAGAAAGAAACAACCCTTTTGTATGAATGAGTGTAAATGGGGGAGGGAGGTTTTTTGGGTTGGTGCACTAATTGTAAGTGTATCTTGTGTTTTTTATGTTGATTTAATAAATAAAAAATATATAATAAAAAAAAATTAAAAAAACGATACCAATAATTTCCGATATTACATAGCACGGTGGAAGAGGGGTTAGTGCGTCTGCCTCACAATGCGAAGGTCCTGAGTAGTCTTGGGTTCAATCCCGGGCTCGGGATCTTTCTGTGTGGAGTTTGCATGTTCTCCCCGTGACTGCGTGGGTTCCCTCCGGGTACTCCGGCTTCCTCCCACCTCCAAAAACATGCACCTGGAGATAGGTTGATTGGCAACACTAAATTGGCCCTAGTGTGTGGATGTGAGTGTGAATGTTGTCTGTCTATCTGTGTTGGCCCTGCGATGAGGTGGCGACTTGTCCAGGGTGTACCCTGCCTTCCGCCCGATTGTAGCTGAGATAGGCTCCAGCGCCCCCCGCGACCCCAAAGGGAATAAGCGGTAGAAAATGGATGGATGAATGGATTACATTTTAACGCATTTAACGACATCCCTAAACTACATAAATAACATCCTGTAATTTAATTTTGATATTATTTCCCACCTCCAAAAACATGCACCTGGGGATAGGTTGATTGGCAACACTAAATTGACCCTAGTGTGTGAATGTGAGTGTGAATGTTGTCTGTCTATCTGTGTTGGCCCTGTGATGAGGTGGCGACTTGTCCTGGGTGTACCCCGCCTTCCGCCCGAATGCAGCTGAGATAGGCTCCGGCACCCTCCCGCGACCCCGAAAGGGACAAGCGGTAGAAAATGGATAGATGGATGGATTCTTTTTTTATCTTGATAGATTGAAAATTAACATCAATGAGTTGACTCATGAACTTTATCACATAATTTATTCAGAAAGTATCAATAACGACAAATAAAGATAGAATACTATTAACCGCAACATGTAAAAAAAAATTCATATTTTTAAACAAAGAAAACAATCTGAAGCCGTCTTTATTTTTAAGTTATCGTGCCGTGATTTTACCAGTCTGGTCCATTTGGGAGTACCGTATTTTTCGGAGTATAAGTCGCACCGGAGTATAAGTCGCACCTGCCGAAAATGCATAATAAAAAAGGAAAAAAACATATATAAGTCGCACTGGAGCCCGGCCAAACTATGAAAAAAAACTGCGACTTATAGTCCGAAAAATACGGTAGATTTTTCTCCATGTGGCCCCCGATCTAAAATGAGTTCGACACCCCCCAATCTAAGCTACTATTAATTTTATTAGCACAGTCAAAGATTTTGTTTTCTGCTTTAAATTAAGATTGTTTTACTTTTTTGTAAGGGCAACCTAAACAGAAAGTGGTTTGATGGCACTCTCTACACGATGCTGTCGTTATGAATCCAGCAGGAGGCCATGTCTCACAAGTCAATCCACTCAATATTTTCCAGGAGGAAGATGCCTTCATACTGTATTCTTAATGTCTGATTATTTTTTGATATTTAAAAGTAAATCTGTGAGAGACATGTTTGAGTATCAAAAATAGGCTTTTTTCTTTTGTCATTCTTGGACCGTGACCTTGGCGAATTGTTGGGATCTCCTGTACTCTGTATCCAAGTTGACTTCCTTAGTACTGTCATTAAAAAATGTGATGGAGTGGACCGTATTCTCACTTTGGTGAAATGTTGTTTGTGTCCCTCAGGACACTGTTCGCTGGTCCTACACGGGGACAACATGGTGAGCTCTGCTGGTCCATTTTTTAAAATCCTCCATGCACACTAAGGTGGGCGCTCCTCCTGTAGGTATGAGGCGCTGTGGCACACCGGCTCACAGCTCTTCACCAACATCACCGTGGAGGTGAGGACTGCACGTTTTTCTCTTGATGTCGCACTTGTTGCCACATTGCGCCTCGTTGCAGTTCTTGCCCGTCTACACACCCTCGCCGGAGGAGAGGTCTGACCCCAGCTTGTACGCCGACAACGTGCAGAAGCTCATGGCCGAGTAAGACGCCACAGAATGCCGTTTGTTTCTACACCGCACGGTGCAAATCATACAGTGCTGTGCTGTGCGTCAGTGTCCTCAGGATCCCGGCTACAGACTACGTGATGGACGGAGGCGTGCCCGTCTGCAAAGTGGGCGGTCTCTCAGTACCGCTGGTGTCGCCCGGCCATCGAACGCTGACTCTGCTGCACAGGGCTGGGTATGGGCAGCATCTCTGCTTTTGTTAATTATATTTACAATATGTGCAACTTTATAATGTGTGTCAGCTTGGGAGTATGTGAGGTGGAAGCGGCACTGGACAGAATACTTGACCGGTGTCAGACCGTCACCCAGGGGTCAATGGTGAGTGCCAAAGAGCTGTCCTCGCTTCTTGGACTGGCGGACCAGCGGACATCGGTTACCATCCTCAGCTTTTACTCCAAGGTACTGGATTGTTGTGCATGCTATAAAGGGGTTTGCTATGATCTGCTGCGATGTACAAAAGATTTATCTCAGATGGGGACGGCGTGGCGCCGTTGGGAGTGTGGCCGTGGCAGCAACCTGAGGATTCCTGGTTCGATCTACCAACCTAGTCACGTCCGTTGTGTCCTTGAGCAAGACACTTCACCCTTGCTCCTGATGGGTCGTGGTTAGGGTCTTGCATGGCAGCTCCCGCCATCAGTGTGTGAAAGTGTGTGTGAATGTGGAAATAGTGTCAAAGCGCTTTGAGTACATTGAAGGTAGAAAAGCACTATACAAGTATAACCCATTTACCATTTAGATGTCCTCCTGCAATAGTCTACTGCAGGCCTGGGCAATTATTTTGATTCGGGGGCCACATTTAGAGAAAAAAAAGATTTTATGATGTGTAGCAAAGCCTGTTTTGTGGGTGTTTATACCGAGTGAACATCACTAACAGGCGGGTCAAAGGTGGTATCATGTCCATAACAAAGGAGACTTTTCGTTTGTCATGAAAAGTTGCAACTTTAAAAGTGAGCGTTTGCGCGCCACTTTGTTTTGTTTGTGCTTTTAAGTAATGTAACGATAAACTTTTAAAGGGGAACTGCACTTTTTTTGTAATTTTGCCTACTGTTCACAAACATTATGAAAGACATGATGATGGATGGATTTTTTTTTTTAATACTTTCTAAATATTAAATAAACGTAAATAAAAGTCCGCTTACAGCGCAGCCAATGGGAGCTCTTCTATTCCGTCCATAAAATCCAATAAATAACCATTCGAAAAGCGCCAACAATACTCAATTTACATTTCGTGACTTCAATATTAACCAAGTGTTGGTGATATTGTTATTATAAGTGCAAACACAGAAACTATTTATAGCGGCGACGTGATCACTTCCGTTTGTCCCTATGTTTACATCATTGAGTGGTCTTCTGTTTCCTCGTTTCCCTGCTCCTTGTAAGTTTATTTTAGATCATAAATCATGCCAATCATTCCTCTCACCTGAAAAGTAGATTGTTGATTATATAATCTGACAAGTTGGGACACTTTGACCGCCATTAAGGACCTGGAACCGGCGAGAACGACACAAAAAGCGTTTGTTCCCCCACGACCCTCACCCCGTTTCTTCGCAAGGATTATGAGACATTTTTCATATAAATGGGAATATGTGAACGTCCCAGCAGTCTGCATCCTAATGACAGCATACATTGTACAGTAAGTGATGCTTTATGCCGCATATTTTTAAAATGATAAAATATGTAAATATTAAATGTTATTATAAATGTGCCTGTTACTACATTACATATATACTTACATAATGTATATAAAACCCTAATGGAGGTGTTTGCATGTTTTTAGGGGCAGAATTGAACGGCTCCCATTTGCTTCATTGTAAGCGGACTTTTGGTTGAAAGTATTTAATATTTAGAATGCATTAAAAAAAATCCATCTTTCATAATGATTGTGAACGATAGGCAAAAAAAAAAAAAAGTGCAGTTCCCCTGTAATAGCCGTAAAACTCCTGATGGTTAGAAATACGTTCTAAATTCAAATGATTGAAAAATCGTGATCGATAGTGTTAGCTGATGCTAACATGGAAAAAGAGACAGAGTAACGTCTTTCCCTGAATAAGAAACGACATACTCCAGTCTAAACTTCCAGATTATAAACATTATAAAACATTGCTGTCTGAGCAACTAAGCTATTCAACTGTTATTCAGCGTGATCGTTATATACTTGGAGGACTATGACATGGAGGTGTTTTTACGTTATGTTCAAGGACCACTGAACAGAGTAGGACGCTGCAACGCCAGCAAGAACAGCCTTATCAGTGAAGCATAAGAAACATAAAACATGCAAAATAGTGGTCTTTCTAACAATTGGTGTACCGTATTTATTTTGGTTATTAAAAAAAATCTAAGTAAAAAGTACTTTCTGCACACATTCCACAACACAGCGATAACCATAATCATTTTGGTCACTATATGAAATGTCTATATAGTTACATCCCTCGTGCTCATTAACTATTTTTTTCTTCCAAAGGGAAGATTTTCCTTGCCTCTATCACCAAGTGCTTGCTCATGTGGGCTTCAGCTGGATCTCCTAAACCAGGGGTCGGCAACCAAAAACGTTGGAAGAGTCATATTGGACCAAAAATACAAAAAACAAATCTGTCTGGAGCCGCAAAAAATGAAAAGCCGTATATAAGTCTTATAATGAAGGCAACACATGATGTAAGTGTCTATATTAGCTATAATAGCCTACTATCAAAATGACTGTGTCGCAAGCTGAAGCAAATCTTCGTTGACAGAAATGTTGAAATGTAATATTTATTCTACACATTTTTACAACATTGGAAACCATTAGTAAATCAGAGGCTACTCAGGTGAGATAACTCCTGGAAATTACTGGCTTTTAATGGCCAAAGGTATAGATGTGTGTGTCCAAGTTGAGGCTGTCTTCTTTTAATATATTTATTACAATCTTTGGCAAGCTAGGTAATGTTTGCTGTGGTCTGGAACAACATGGCACATAAACAACTATCTGAATTGCAGCCAATACATACGGGTAATGTGTCATGAGACATGCAAAACTAAATTATATACAAAGAGGATAAAAGTAAAGGATATTAAATGAGCTCAACTATACCTACAAATGAGGCATAATGATGCAATATGTACACACAGCTAGCCTAAATGGCATGTTAGCATTGATTAGCGTGCAGTCATGCACTGACCAAATATGCCTGATTAGCACTCCAACAAGTCAATAACATCAACAAAGTGCACTTTTGTGCATTCACGCTCAGTATAAAAGATTTGGTGGACAAAATGAGACAAAGGAGTGGAAGATTTTACATGTAACCAAACAGTTACATGTAAGTCCACACTATGGTGAGTTCAAGAACCGCTGAAATTAGTAGGACAAAACGATGTCCACCAAATACTCTCATCACTGAAGCATACACACAAACATATTAAACAGTGGGCTTTCTAACAAATTGGAAGGTTTGTGTCATGTTTGTCCTCAAACAAAAAACATACTTAAACTAGGGCTGGGCGATATGGCCATTTTTTATTATCTCGATATTTTTAGGCCACACCGCGATACACGATATACATCTCAATATTTTGCCTTAGCCTTGAATTAACACTTGATGCATATATATACAGCAGTATGATGATTCTATGTGTCTACATTAAAACATTATTCTTCATACTGCATTAATATATGCTAATTTTAAACTTTCAGGTAGAGAAGGAAATCACAACTAAGTCAATTTACCAAAACTGTATTTATTAAACAGTTATTAAGCAGTGGCACAAACATTCATGTCATTTCCAAAACAGAAAGTGCAAGATTGTCAGAGACATTTTAAAACAAGCGATTAGTTTAAAACATGATGTCACACAAGATATTTCAATAAGTGTCAAATAAAAATGAGCTGCATAATAGGAAATCAAATGGTGTTCGTCCTTCGTTATGTGGTAGGTTCCTGCGGACGTTATCTCCTTCTGTTGACTATTTTTTTTCAAACGGTGTTGATGTGGAAATGTTTGCCTCGGCATTTTGATGGTGTGGCACCGAACGGAGATGTTGACATGCGGAGTTTCAAGCACTCTTCAGGTGACTTTTCAAATGATGCTACATATTAGCAGTAATGTTACTTTTTGTACGAAACGCTTTCGCCCCACACTTGACAAATTACGGTTGTCTGTTCGACATATTCCCACTTGAAGCCAAACCACCGCCAGACGATGGACCCCCTGCTGTTTTTCTTGGGAATTAATTATTCCTTCATTTGTTACCAGATTCACACCTTCTTTCTCTCGTCTTCCCACTCGCATCACAACTAGCTTTAGCCATGCTGCTACCTCTCTGCTCAAGGAGGACGTATACGTATGTGACGTATGACGTGACAGTATGTGACGTGTGTAAGAAGGTGCGCTCGTTGTCTGTGAGAAGGAGCGTCAAGACAGAGTGAGAAGAGCCTGCAGTGTATTGCCAGCAGCTAAAAGCAACTGCATGAGAACGTATACTCGAATATCACGATATAGTCATTTTCTATATCGCACAGAGACAAACCCGCGATATATCGCGTGTATCGATATATCGCCCAGCCCTAACTAAAACAAAACAAAAAATGTTGCCCCATCTTTTTTCATTTTCAATCCTTTTTAAAAATGCTCCAGAGAGCCACTAGGGCGGCACTAAAGAGCCGCGGGTTGCTGACCCCCGTCCTAAACGTATGAGGAGTGTGCGTGTGTAGACATGCTCTGAGTAAAGTGCCTTCAGATAACTTTTGTTTGTGATTTGGCGCTATACGATTAAACTAAATATATACTTTTTTATAGAGACGTAGTTTTTGCATGAAAGAAAACCCTTTCACCAGCATTCAAATCAGACATTTCCGTAACCAGTCGGTTTCTGAATCGTTATTGTTTTTTTGAAAGGAAAAAATGGTGGACCTGAGGCAAATCTATTTGAATGTGGCAGCCCTCTCTGGCCTGGTTAGCATCAAGTCTCTCCTTCACACAGCCTTCAGTGTAAGTACTTTGTATTGTATTGTATTGATCATTATGGACTTTTCTCCTGGCTCATGTCCATCTCCTTTCCTTTTAACCTAATGCAGCACATCAAATTAAAGAATGTTATATTACTTTTTTCATATCTTACCAGTTGTTTGGCGTAAATGACAAAGGAAGTCTGAGTGCTGAGGAGCTTGCTGGCCTGATGGGGGCGCTGCTGGGCTTACGTCAGCATCACACTGCTGACCTTTACTTCGCGGCTTCCAACAACGGCCTGTTGACTCCTGGTTAGCGTCTCTCATCACTTTCTTCCTGCGCAGTTTGTTACACAGAAGCAAATTGTACCAATTCTCGTTTTTCCTCAGATGACCTTCTGCGGGCGTTGACAAGCCACCCGACCTATGAGGTAGTGGCGAGCAGGCACCTGCAACCTGGCAAGGCAACAAGTCGGCTGCTGGCCCACAGGAAGGTTGTGAACAACAACAGAGACATGCTCAATGGTAACAAATCTCTCAAAAGGGAATGAGGATTTTTTTTTTTTTTTTTTTTTTTTTTTTTTTTTTTTTTACTTCAGTGTGGCTTCAACCAAAAACAATCCAAACAAAACTAATTTGGCCATTTATGCCATGTGAAGTCCTTGTAAATGTATTTATGTCTTATCTATAACTCTTTTTAAAAAGGAGAAAGCTGTGAAAAATAAATGTTTTTATACATATTTCTTCATTTATTTTGACATGTGTAATTAAATGCAAAATTGTTTATCATTTTGCACACTTTTAAGAATGATCTATATTATATACGGTTTGTTGTGATAGCTTGCAAAGTCAAAAGTTTTTATTTTAAGTGTTAAATGTTTTTGAAATAAAAAAGGCTTGAAATCCAAACAAAACTCTTTTTTTCCTCAATTATCCAACCACATCAGACAAACTTCCAAAGATGTAAGTCTTACATTGTTCTTCTAATGGGTCAAGGTCAGTTTGATTTCAAGAAATGCAGAGTCCACCGCTCGAGGATTTTTAAGAAATGTAAAACTAGTCCTGGGTGTGCTCCTGCCTTCCGCCCGAGTGCAGCTGGGAAGGCTCCAGGGCCCCTGTGGCCCCGAGAGGGACAAGCGGTATATGGATGGATGGATAAAATCACCATGTATGTTGCAAGGCACCTTGCTTGTGCAGTTTCCACTATCTTGCAGATAGAGAAAGCCCTTTTGCCTTTGATAGGTGTCAACGCCGGACAGAAAACGACATGGAAAGCACATTTTAGAGCAGCTTTTGACTTTGTCAGCCTGTTTGAGTTTAAATACACTTTTTGATGAACAAAAAACTGATTGAAATAATTACCTTTATTATTTTTCCTCCATTCTGTCATTTTGATTATTGTAACGCCCTGCTTTCTGGTCTTCCTAAAAAGGTTATTGCACCTTTACAATTACTCCAAAACTCAGCGGCACATGTCCTGACAAAGACCAGAAGGCGGGCTCACATTACATCAGTTTTAAAATCTCTGCATTGGCTCCCCGTGTGTTTCGGGATCGATTTTAAGGTTATTCTTATGGTTTATAAATGTTTTTATGGTGTTGGGCCTTCTTATCTTTCAGATTTGCTTTTACCATATTACCCATCCCGGGCCCTGAGATCCTCTGGCACTCATCTCCTAATTATTCACAAAGTCAGGAAACAAAGTTACGGGATGGCATCTTTCCACCATTATGGCCCCAGTCTATGGGACAGCTTGTCGGAGGACCTTAGGGCTGCGGAGAATGTTCATGTTTTTAAGAGCAGGCTTAAGACCCACCTTTTTGATTTGGCTTTTACCTGATATTATTTTATTGAAGTCAATTGTATTTTACTTTTTATCCTATTAGTCATGCAAGATTTTATTTAGTTATATTTATTAATTTATTTACTGTGTATATATATATATATATATATATATATATAAACTATTTTTTTTTCTATTAATCTTCATATGTCTTGTATTTCATTCTTCATCTCTACACATGGTTCTTACTATTTTACAACTTTTATTATTTTTATTTGTCAACGTTCCTCAGATGAGCATCTGCCTCAGGGCTTATCGACCGTGCTTGTTGGGGCGCTTTTGTGTCAGCGTCCTGGTGGCCATGGTCTGATGACCTCCTGGTGCAGATGGCTCCTGTGATAGTGTTTACTCACATGTCTCCTCTGTACTCAGCCATGCATTAATTTGTCCATATAGTTGCATATGTTGTGTGTGTGTGTGTGTGTGTGTGTGTGTTTGGCATCTGGTGTAAAGCACTTTACGTTGCATTTCTTTTATGTATGAAAAGCGCTCTATAAATAAAGGTTGATTTGATTTGATTTGATATTCCACTTAAAATCTGGTTCCAACCCAATTATGTTTTGTCCTTATTTACTTTATTCCTATGTCAAAATATTGTTTAAAATGAAATATTTTTTCAACCAAATCTTTTATCAATTAAATGTAATATTTAATAAACGTAAAGTTAATTTTTAATGTTGTATTAAAAAAAAAAGATCCTTGTCACTTCAGTCCGCATTAGTCCTTCTCCCATAGTGGCGTTATTCTGAGTGGTACCTCCAAACGTTTCATTGCCGATCTTGTGGCTTTTCTTAGCTTGCTTGCAAGGAGGGCCGTCCTAATGCGTTGGAAGAATCCCATGCCCCCTCTCTCACTCAACGTGGGTAAAAGATGCTCTGTCCTTTTATGAGGTTGGAAAAGATATGGCAATGTCTTCGGGGCTCTGATGCAAAGTTCACCAAAATTTGGCACTCATTACAGGAACATGTCGATTCTTTGAGCCTGGATACTGTGCTATTGTTTAGGCGCACCCCATTGATCAACTTAAAATTCTCAGTTTACTTGCTAAACATTATACGTGGTCCATTATTTAATGGACCACAATGGAAACAAGCCTTTTGGCTTTTTGTGCCATCCATTTGCCTTTTTAAAGCATCACATGGATTTAATTCTTTAAGATGTCAATAAACTTCTCAATCAATCAGTCAATACATTCCAAGGTATTTAATTGTATTATTACCTCAGTAGGGTTTTTAATTTTAAATTTTTTTGGGGGGGCGGGGGGGTTTATGTAAGTGTGTGTGTATGGTTGTATACATATATGCGTATCCTTGGTTTTATGTTTTCATAACACTTTACTGTGTGTGTGTATGTATGTATCAGTGACGTGCAGTCACTGGAGGCAGGTGAGGCGGGGCCTCACCTGCCATCATGGAAAGAAAAAAAATGTAAAAAGAAAAAAAAAAAATTAAATTGTTATATGTATCCAGTGATTATACTATAAAGTTATTTTCCAATTAACTTCACCAGTTTTAGATTATTTTTATTCAAAATCGCTGAATTTTCACATATGCCGTTCAAATACTGAGAAGAGACGGTGCGGTGAACAGCAGCCAGTTGAGGCACGTCACTCAGTGCCGCAACATGGATTGCGCAATGACTCGGCTAACTGCTGGCCTGCTGTGCAGTGAGACTGTATTGCTATATGAACTATATTATACATTTCCATAGTTTAGTTAGCTGAGGTATATAATGTACAGTGTATTTTGTCAACAACTGTATGTGTGTAAAGTATTTCTTGTGCTGAGCGATCATAAAACGGCTGCAAAAGACGCACTGTGTGAGGCTCGCCTCCTGCACCCCCACCGTAGAATTGTTATATCAACTAAAGCCCACACTTAAACTTTCCACATGCAAGATTGCATCTATTTTAAAAAATTATTTCATAAGAAGCCAAAAATTGCAAAAACAATAATGTTGGTGTTGGAGGAGTTGTGAATGACTGCAGGGACACAACATTAGATACACCTGCCGACTGCAGGTGTACCTAATTCACAACTCCTCCAACACGAACATTATTGTTTTTGCACTTTTTGGCTTCTTATTAAATAACTTTTGTAACCTATTTTCATGGGCTTTCCTCTTTGTGATGTTAAGTTCCTGTTATGCGCTGTTATACAGTATATGCCTTGAGCTCTTATTTTGAAGGCGCTAAGAGCGGAAGTGATGTCACGTTGCGGAGGTTTTTGAAAGAAGGTCAATAAAGTGGTCCTCGTGTAAACTGGAGCCTCCGTGTTTGTTATTTTGTAGTTTCATACAGTATAGGCGACATTTATAAACCCTCGGTTACACTTTTTTAAATAGATTAAATCTTGCACGTGGAAAGTTTAAATGTGCTTTTTTGTGTGCTACAGTTTGTATGTGTAAAGTTAAAGTTAAGTTAAAGTACCAATGATTGTCACACACACACTAGGTGTAATGAAATTTGTCCTCTGCATTTGACCCATCCCCTGGTTCACCCCCTGGGAGGTGAGGGGAGCAGTGGGCAGCAGCGGCACCGTGCCTGGGAATCATTTTTGGTGATTTAACCCCCAATTCCAACCCTTGATGCTGAGTGCCAAGCAGGGAAGAATGCTGGTATGAGCTTTTAAACATAACCCGTTAACTCCTGCCAATCAAATGGTGAATAAGATACTCTTTAGGGTTCATATGTTTGTAAATCTGACTGTGATGAAGTCAGTGCCTCACCAGCCATCAACCTCACCGCACGTCACTGGTATGTATGCATTTACAGTACACTATATTGCCAAAAGTATTTGGCCACCCACCCAACTGATGAGAATCAGGTGTCCTAATCACTTGGCCCGGCCACAGGTGTATAAAATCAAGCACTTAGGCATGGAGTCTGTTTCTACAAACATTTGTGAAAGAATGGGCTGCTCTCAAGAGCTCAGTGATTTCCAGCGTGGAGCTGTCATAGGATGCCACCTGTGCGACAAATCCAGTCGTGAAATTTCCTCGCTACTAAATATTCCAAAGTCAACTGTCGGCTTTATTATAAGAAAATGGAAGAGTTTGGGAACAACAGCAACTCAGCCAGAAAGTGGTAGGCCACGTAAAATGACAGAGAGGGGTCAGCGGATGCTGAAGCGCATAGTGGAAAGAGGTCGCTGACTTTCTGCACAGTCAGTTGTTACAGAGCTCCAAACTTCATGTGACTTTCCAATTAGCCCACGTACAGTACGCACAGAGCTTCATGGAATGGGTTTCCATGGCCGAGCAGCGGCATCTAAGCCATACATCACCAAGTCCAATGCAAAGCATGCAGTGGTGTAAAGCACGTCGCCACTGGACTCTAGAGCAGTGGAGACGCCTTCTCTGAAGTGATGAATCATGCTTTTCCATCTGGCAATCTAAAGGACGAGTCTGGGTTTGGAGGTTGCCAGGAGAACGCTACATTTTGGACTGCATTGTGCCGAGTGTGACATTTGGTGGAGGAGGAATTATGGTGTGGGGTTGTTTTTCAGGAGTTGAGCTTGGCCCCTTAGTTCTAGTGAAAGGAACTTTGAATGTTCCAGGATACCAAAACATTTTGGACAATTCCATGCTCCCAACCTTGTGGGAACAGTTTGGAGGGGCCCCTTCCTCTTCCAACTTGACTGTGCACCAGTGCACAAAGCAAGGTTCATAAAGACATGGATGACAGAGTCTGGTGTGGATGAACCTGACTGGCCTGCACAGAGTCCTGACCTGAACCCGATAGAACACCTATGGGATGAATTAGAACGGCGACTGAGAGCCAGGCCTTCTCGACCAACATCAGTGTGTGACCTCACCAATGCGCTTTTGGAGGAATGGTCGAAAATTCCTATAAACACACTCCGCAACCTTGTGGACAGCCTTCCCAGAAGAGTTGAAGCTGTAATAGCTGCAAAAGGTGGACCCACATCATATTGAACCCTATAGGTTAGGAATGGGATGGCACTTCAAGTTCATATGTGAGTCAAGTCAGGCGGCCAAATACTTTTGGCAATATAGTGCAGTGTTTTTCACCCACTGTGCCGCGGCACACTGTGCCGTGAGATATTGTCTGGTGTGCCGTAGGAAATTATGCAACTTCACCTAATTGGTCCAAAAAATATTTTTTGCAAATCAATAATTATAATCTGTAAATAATGTGCCATTGCTTAGTGTCTGTGCTGTGTAAAACTCGGCAGGGTAACCACGTAATACTCCATGTCAGTAGGTGGCAGCAGGTAGTTAATTGCTTTGTTAAAGTCGGAATGTGTCGGGTGAGATGAAGATGGTTTGTCGTGATCCCAATATGCAGACCACAGCGGGAGGCATTGTGCAGGTAAAAAGGTATGTAATGCTTAAACCAAAAATGAACAAAAGGAAAAGGCAATGGCTATGCAAAACGAAAGTAAAACTGAACTGGCTACAAAGTCAACAGAAACAGAATGCTGGACGACAGCAAAAACTTACGGCGTCCGCAAAGTTCATCTGTACATGACATGACAATCAACAATGTCCACACAAAGAAGGATCGCAACAGCTTCTTGCGGGTGTGTGGAATAGCGCTCAAAGGAAGACATGAAACTGCTAAAGGAAAACACCAACAAAACAGGAAGGGCCACCAAAATAACAGCGCAAGACAAGAACTAAAGCACTACACACAGGAAAACACCAACAAACTCAAAATAAGGCACGAAAACCTTGTGGAGTTTCATTATTTAACGTTTTCTGCTGGTGGTGTGCCTCCGTATGTTTTTATGAAAAAAATGTGCCTCGCTTCAAAAAAGATTGAAGGGAATAAGCGGTAGAAATTGATGGATATAGTGTATCAGTGACGTGCAGTCAGGGGAGGCAGGTGAGGCGGGGCCTCATGTGCCATCATGGAAAGAAAAAAAATGTAAAAAGAAAAAAAAAATGAAATTGTTATATGTATCCAGTGATTATACTATAAAGTTATTTTCCATTTAACTTCACCAGTTTTAGATTATTTTTATTCAAAATCGCTGAATTTTCACATTTGCCGTTCAAATACTGAGAAGAGACTTGCAGTGAGTCAGCAGCCAGTTGAGGCACGTCACTGAGTTGAGCCTCACCATGGATTGCCCAATGACTCGGCTAACTGCTGGCCTGCTGTGCAGTGAGACCGTATTGCTACATGAATTATATTATACATTTCCATAGTTTAGTTAGCTGAGGTATATAATGTACAGTGTATTTTGTCAACAACTGTATGTGTGTAACGTATTTCTTGTGCTGAGCAATCATAAAAAGGCTGCGAAGACGCACTGGCTGAGGCTCGCAGTAATCCCGCCTCCTGGTGGTAGAGGGCGCTAGTGATCCCAGAGATCATTCTTGCAACTACACGGCTGCAGAAGAAGTGACAACAAGCAGCAACAGTTAGCAGCGATCATTTATTTTTTCCTCTTGCCTGGACTATTAACATGGAGGATTACATATCTAAAATAAAACAGTTTTCTAAACTGGACTTTCAATCGAAGCAGGAGGTATGTTGGGTTTCCTCCTTCTTCATTCATCTTCAATGAATACTCCAGTTGTATATATATGAAAGATGATGGTTTATTTTTAAGGATGGTTCATTACAATGCTTCACAGCACCGGGAAACAAAACATCGGTAACTGTGGAAAATAGAACACAACTCCATCGAACTTTTCTGTGTATGTCTCACATTCTCTCGCGCGAAGTGAACCGGAAGAGATCACGTGACGATAGCGCGGATGAACCTGCACTACCGTATATAACCTATTGGAGGCGCATAACAACAACAGCAAGCCTTTCTTCTCATGATACACAGCAACAGCATTAATAACAATGAGATCACATTTACTCAACACCCCCCCTTGATCTCATAACCATGGAACAGTGAAACACATTAGTTTCCAAAAAAAAATAATTTGAATTTGTCAATCTTGGCTCTTGTAGTAGGTTTTGTTAAGATGTCTGCAACCATGTCTTCTGTAGGACAGTAGACTAATGAAATTGTCCCTTCAGTGAGTGCCTCACGAATGAAATGATATTTAACATCAATATGTTTGGACCTCTGTCTATTAACTGGATTTTTGCTCAGCAAAAGAGCCCCTTGATTGTCTCCATGAATTGTTGTACAATTGTACAAACATTTGTCCATGCCACTCAACAGTTGGGTGATATAAATACTTTCTCATGTAGTGTTGGATAAGGCAATATATTCAGCTTCACAAGTTGACAATGCAACTGTTGGTTGTTTCTTTGATTTCCAGGATATAGCTGGACCTATTTTTGTTAGACCGAAACAATATCCACTAGTGCTGCGTCGGTCTTCCATTGATGATGCCCAGTCTGAATCGCTAAATGCAATCAGGTTGAGGCCTTCCTCACTTTTCTTGAAACTTAGTTCAAAGTCATGTGTACCCTTGAGATACCTTAGCACATGTTTGGCAGAAACTAGATCCTGTGCTGTTGGCTTTGCCAATGTTTGTGATAACCTACCAACAATCCAGCTGATATCTGGTCTGGTGCAGGTCAAATCAAATCAAATCAAATCAACTTTATTTATAGATGGCATAGATCAAACTACCAATGATTTCACGGTATTCTCTGGGGTTTACCACCTCGGTAGTGTCACACTCATTTTCATTTGTAGTGCTCAGTTCTACTTTCTGTTCAGAAGGAGTGCTTCTAGGTTTGCATTCTGACATGCCAAATCTTTCAAGCATCTTGGGACGGCGTGGCGCAGTGGAAGAGTGGCCGTGCGCGACCCGAGGGTCCCTGGTTCAATCCCCACCTAGTACCAACCTCGTCATGTCCGTTGTGTCCTGAGCAAGACACTTCACCCTTGCTCCTGATGGGTGCTGGTAGCGCCTTGCATGGCAGCTCCCTCCATCAGTGTGTGAATGTGTGTGTGAATGGGTAAATGTGGAAGTAGTGTCAAAGCGCTTTGAGTACCTTGAAGGTAGAAAAGCGCTATACAAGTACAACCCATTTATCTTTTGTATGTAAATGTTTTGATCCATTTTGATTTCATTCTGTTTCTGTTCAAAATGAATACCCAGGAAATAAGATATCTTACCCAGGTCTTTCATGTTGAATTTGGCTTTCATTGTTTCTTTGAATTGCTCAAGTGCTTCTTTGCTACTTGCAGCAATGATCAGGTCGTCCACCCAGATGATAACAATGACTGTTTCATTTTCTGTTTGTTTTCGGTAGACACAATGATCAGATAGGTTTCTTTTGAAATTGTTTTGCTCTAAATGGTCATTTAGAAGTTTGTACCAATTTCTTCCTGATTGTTTTAGGCCATAGATTGATTTCTTCAACCTAAATACTAGTTTTTCACCTGTGTCCGATGTTTTCTGAAAACCTTCTGGTTGTTCTAGGTATATCTCTTCATCAATGGGGGCATGTAAATATGCCGTTTTCACATCCATCTGGTGGACGGTGAGGTCATTTTGGACAGCTATTTGCATCAATGTACGCACAGAAGTAATGTCTGCGGTTGGTGCAAATGTTTCTTGATAATCTATACCTTCAGTTTGACTGTATCCTTTGGCAACATATCTAGCTTTGAAAAGCTGTCCTTTCTCTGTGTTTTCTTTGAGGGCATAAACCCACTTTCCACCTACTGTATTTTTCCCTTTTGGTAATGTTGTTAGTTCAAATGTGTCATTTTCTTTGAGAGATGTCAACTCGTCTTTCATGGCTTTTTCCCAGCTGGCTGCCTCTGATGACATCAGGGTGTCTTTATACGTCTGTGGGACTCCACACATTGCCCTGCAACAGTGATCAATAACGTCATGGCTTTCATTGATATCATCAATGTTTGTTACATATTCCTCTAAGTATTTTGGAGGAACAATTCTCTCTCTCTTTGGGTAACGACCTCTTTGTTCTGTTCTAGTCTCTGTGTTAGTTGTGGCATCATCTAACACCACATCCTCCTCTACTTCTAGAGTTTGTGTTTGGTTATCAACATCATTTTGAGCTACAGTTTGATTTTCGATGCTCACTAATTTTTCTGATACAGTGTCAGGTAGTTTGGTTTCATTGCTTTTGCAATCTGGGATTTCCAAGTCATACGCATTTGTTTGTGTCTCTTTTTCTGCAGTGTTCTTTTTGGTGAATTTTACCAGTCTGTGTTTTGACACCTTTCTTGACTGTGGATCATAGACCAAGTATGCTGGACTATTTTTACTATAGCCCACAAATACTCCTTTCTCACACCTTGGTTCAAGTTTCTTGTGACTGTGAGTGTATGCGTAACACTCCGAGCCAAACACACACATTTTTTAAATGTTGGGCTTCTTTCCAGTTAGCATGAAATAAGGTGTGTTCTTTGTTCTGTCATTGTAACATCTGTTCCGAATGTGGGCGGCACTTTGAACAGCATAAGGCCATAATGTTTTTGGTAACTCTTTTTCTAGTAGCATATATACACCTTGCCATTTCAAACAGTGTTCGCCACTGTCTTTCAGCTGTACCGTTTTGATGAGGAGAATAAGGTGACGAGGTTTCATGTCTGATACCTTTCTCTCTCAAAAGTGTTTGAAAATCGTTTCCAGTGAACTCAGTTCCATTATCTGAGCGCATACATTTTACGTTGCCATATGGGGAAACGTCTGCAATGAACTTCTCTGTCGCAAGGGTAGTTTCACTCTTATTTTTCAAGAAGTAAACAAATACTGCCCCTGAATAATCATCAGTAAATGAGACTGAATATTTATGCCCATGTAATCCAATGGGGTCAATGGGACCGGCCAGGTCAGTGTGCACCAGCTCTAGGGGTGCACTAGCTTTGACATCAGGTAATTTGTTCCAAAGGGTCCCTGGTTCAATCCCCACCTAGTACCAACCTCGTCATGTCCGTTGTGTCCTGAGCAAGACACTTCACCCTTGCTCCTGATGGGTGCTGGTAGCGCCTTGCATGGCAGCTCCCTCCATCAGTGTGTGAATGTGTGTGTGAATGGGTAAATGTGGAAGTAGTGTCAAAGCGCTTTGAGTACCTTGAAGGTAGAAAAGCGCTATACAAGTACAACCCATTTATCATTTATCATTAGTGTTAGTGAATTTTCCTTGTGTACAAATGTCACATTCTATCTTTGCATCTCCTGTAACTGTCATGCCTGTCACAACATTTTGAAGCTTCAACACATCATTCACATTGCAGTGCCCCAAGATCTCGTGCCATGTTTTCACATCACAACATAGATTCACTTTGTCTTTTGACATAATGTCATGCACAGAGTCATCATACAGTTTTTGATGGTTTACCGTTTTGAGGTAGTACAGTCTCTCGTGTACTTCTATCTTGAAGGTGTTTCCTTCTTTCGTGATGAGCCGGTTTTGTCCTTCTCCGAAGATCACTTGAGCTCCATTAATCGTGGCTGCTTTCACCGACATGAAGTCTTGTGGGTAGGTTGGGATGAACAAGGCGTTCTTCAGTGTGACGGGGACGCTTCTCCCCTCTATGTTGCGTAGAAGAACCACTGCATCTCCTCTCTTCAGCGCCACGTTGTTCTTCCTTGTTCCATCAGCCAACTCCATGTAGTGTTTGTTTGGGTTAAAAGTCTCATCAAATCGTGTGAATTTGCTCTTCTCAGTGATTATGTGTGACGTCGCCCCACAGTCCACCATCAGTCCATTTTGTTTGATGCCATCTGGAAGCACCAAATGACTGGCTTGGAACACAAAGGAGGTGCCAATTTCCTTTGAATCTTCTTCTTTCTCCATGGTTTGTTTAGCAGAGTCAGGCTTGGTTTTTCTTCTGCACGTCGCGTCTGTATGTGTTGTGCTTCGGTGGTAGTTGCACCACTTTGGTGTTGTTTTGTGGGGACAATTTTTCGCGAAATGTCCACGATTCCCACATCCATAACAGGTCGCTGACGCTATGTCCACTTTCATTACGTTGTCTGATTTTGGTTTGTGTTCAAATTTCTCTGTCTCTTCGTAGCTTCGTAGTTTGCTCTTGAACTCCACAAAAGTCACTTCATCGTTGCTCTGTCATGTGAATGACGAATGGTTTGTATGGTTCCGGTAGGCCCCGCAGAACCATAGCAATGCTCAACTCATCGCTTATTACTTGCTTTGTATTTCTTAAAGAAGTCACTATCTTTTCGGCTCTAATGATGTAGTCTGTAATAGTTTCTTCTGAGTCTTTCTTCAGGGAACACAATTCGTTGTACAGGGAAATAATTCTTGGCTTACCCTCACTGGCATAATGGCGCCGTAAAATTTGTAGTGCTTTGCGACCATCGTCAGCAGCGTCTCTCATTACCAACGACAGACTTGTGTCGTCTAGGAACTGGATTAGCTCTGCAAAGCATTCTGCATTCTTCTCTGGGTCCACCTCACCAGAGGAAAGTATTGTGTCCTTTAAACGTTCAAGTCTCATGTGACCAAGAAATTTTACTTCCCAAAGTTCGTAGTTGTCCTCGTCTCCATCGAAGATCAGGCGCTGCCATCTTCCTCCCGTTGCACGTCTGGGCCCATAACCTGTTGGGTTTCCTCCTTCTTCATTCATCTTCAATGAATACTCCAGTTGTATATATATGAAAGATGATGGTTTATTTTTAAGGATGGTTCATTACAATGCTTCACAGCACCGGGAAACAAAACATCGGTAACTGTGGAAAATAGAACACAACTCCATCGAACTTTTCTGTGTATGTCTCACATTCTCTCGCGCGAAGTGAACCGGAAGAGATCACGTGACGATAGCGCGGATGAACCTGCACTACCGTATATAACCTATTGGAGGCGCATAACAACAACAGCAAGCCTTTCTTCTCATGATACACAGCAACAGCATTAAAAACAATGAGATCACATTTACTCAACAAGGTAATACTTAAAGGAAGATCTCCATCGAGACAGAGAGACTTTTAAAACTGAAGAAAGATAAGGAAGACTTCTATGAACAAGTTATCGATGCTTTTGTTCAGAAGGAGCTGCGCATGGACTTCATTTATAAGTAAAGGTAAGACCATAATAACATTTTTTTTTTTAATTAAATGTGCTTTTTTTTGTGTGCTACAGTTTGTATGTGTAAAGTTAAAGTTAAGTTAAAGTACCAATGATTGTCACACACACACTAGGTGTGGTGAAATTTGTTCTCTGCATTTGACCCATCCCCTTGATCACCCCCTGGGAGGTGAGGAGAGCAGTGGGCAGCAGCGGCGCCGCGCCCGGGAATCGTTTTTGGTGATTTAACCCCCAATTCCAACCCTTGATGCTGAGTGCCAAGCAGGGAAGAATGCTGGTATGAGCTTTTAAACATAACCCGTTAACTGCTGCCAATCAAATGGTGAATAAGATACTCTTTAGGGCAGGCCCGGCCCTAACCAATCTGGCGCCCTAGGCAAGATTTTAGGTGGCGCCCCCCCACATCGGCAGTGAAGTGTATATACTCACAAGAACCCGAATAGCTTTGTCTGTGACCTTTTTTTTTTTTACTTACAACTATACCTAATATATAAAGGGGTGGAAAAGTGACTATTACCTGCAGGGCAAACATTAGCTAACCAGAAGGCAATAACAATGTAAACAAAAAACACCTGCTTAAAAGATGTAATACAAATGTCCCTGAGGAATGTAAGGTGGGAGTACTGTAATTACCTAACGTTACATTATTATTTTCCATAACAATTTAGCCCCCTCCACAATATTAACCCGACGTTAAAACAGACTAGCTATTTATTGATTAGCAATTGCCGAATCATGTAACAATAGCTTAATGCTAAAAAGCCAGGTTACTATCACATTCTGTAACAGACAAATAATTTCATGTAGGCTAACGTTACCTACCTGCTACCTCTGTCTTTTTCTCGTTTCTCCTCCTCTTCTTTTCTCTTTTTTCTTCCCTGGGCACCTGACAATTTTGGCCGTTTTGACATCTTGTGTTGATTTTTTGATGTGGTGACGTCCAAAAAGAGTCATGATACGGGAAGGGAGGGGGCGCACCGTGCGGGGGGAGGAGGGGGGGCGTAATGTTGTAACAAATAATATTTCTATTAAATAGGCTTTACTTTGCATTTTAATTAACGTGGGATTATTTTTTGTATTTAGAAATAGTACCAACTTTTTTTGATTTATTTATTTTTTTTCTCCAACATTTGTGGCTCTGGCGTGGCGCCCCCTAATGGACGGCGCCCTTAGCATTTGCCTATACGGCCTATGCCACGGGCCGGCCCTGCTTTAGGGTTTATGTTATGTTATGTTTGTAAATCTGACTGTGATGAAGTCAGTGCCTCACCAGCCATCAACCTCACCGCACGTCACTGTAGTGTATATACTTTTTTTTTTTTTTTTTTTTCTCTTCACTGACTGTTAAGATTAGTCTCACTGAATTGTGTCTTCTTGCTTTCTCCTTCCCCCTGTTGTTTGTGGTGTTTTGTGGACATTTGCATTGCCAACATTTCAATGTATACTGCTGTATGTGTTGTAAAAATTGAAAATCCTAAATAAATCTTAAATAATTTTAAAAAATGATCTTCTCAGTGGGTCTTTCTGTTGCGCTTGAGCGTGTTTGCCACTGCGCACGCGCGAAACTGCAGTAGACGACGGCGACCGAGAAGGGACATGCCAAACGGTTTTTGTCTCTCGGCTGGACAATAAAAGGTGCCGAGGAGAATCCGATCCCTCCGCAGATGTAACAGAGTAAGACACACCGGAGGCGGCCTGTCTAGCAAACAAGAGGCAGGTACGAGCTTGACGTGGAGGTTATGTTTGAGTGGAAGGTGGCCCTCGGTAGTGCGGGGTTCCGGCGGTTGTGTCAGTCAACCGGGAGAAGGTGTTGACAGTTGACAGTTCTTCGCGGCATGGCTAGCTAACGTTAGCGGGGTGCTAGCCGGGGCAGCCGGCGTCTCTGCGGCCAGACACAAGCCGCAATATTCCATCCTCTAACGTGAGTCTAAAACGCACAAATTTAGCGGGAAAACATAATTCCAGTAGTGGTCTCTTGTGAAGCACCATTGTTTGGTAGACGCCGGTTTGAAATGTCGCAACAATTGTACATGCATCATTTTGTATTTAAAATGATGTACCATTTAAGGTTATTTTTTTTAAATGTATAATTACTAACTAGCCTAGACTGGTTTATAGGCTAGTGATGGCTTATCCTTCATGCCACTCAGAGGATTCACTCGTTATATCCTGGACCAGTGAATACAGTTGTATTTACTGTACTGTACTTTCACTTAGAAATATTTCCTATTAGCAGTAGCTAAAATTCACTAATAAATCATTTTCAATGATGTCTATCCTTAAGCCTCATTGTTTATAGACTAATATGACATAATTTATTAGCAAAAAGGGCCCTGTGTCACAATTTATTTATTACATTATAACAGTGTTTTTCAACCACTGTGAGATACAGTCTGGTGTGCCGTGGGAGATTATGTGATTTCACTTTATTAAAAATATTTTTTGCAAACCAGTTATTATAATCCGCAAATGTGCCGTTGTTGAGTGTCTGTGTGCTCTCTAGACATACTTGCCAACCTTGAAACCTCCGATTTCGGGGGGGCGGGGGGCGTGGTTGGGGGCGTGGTTAAGAGGGGAGGAGTATATTTACAGCTAGAATTCACCAAGTCAAGTATATTATATATATATATATATATATATATATATATATATAAGAAATACTTGACTTTCAGTGAATTCTAGCTATAAATATGTATTTATTTTATTTATATATATATATATATATATATATATATATATATATATATATATATATATATATATATATAATAAATACTTGAATTTCAGTGTTCATTTATTTACACATATACACACACACAACACTCATATACTCATTGTTGAGTTAAGGGTTGAATTGTCCATCCTTGTTCTATTCTCTGTCACTATTTTTCGAACCATGCTGAACACCCTCTCTGATGATGCATTGCTGTGTGGCACGCACAAAAGTGCTTTCATCAAATGCACTAGATGGCAGTATTGTCCTGTTTAAGAGTGTCACAACATTGCTTTTTACGGCAGACAAACTACTTTACGGTAGACAAAAACGTGACTGCTGTTGTTGTGTGTTGTTACCGCACTGGGAGGATGTTAATGAAACTGTCTAACAATAAACCCACATAAGAAACCAAGAACTCGCCCTTGATCATTCTACAGTTATAACGTGATTGGGCAGGTACGCTGTTTATATTGTGGGTTAGCGGACTCAGGTCCATGCGGACCTGAGTCTGCCTGAATTTCGGGAGATTTTCGGGAGAAAATTTGTCCCGGTAGGTTTTCGAGAGAGCCTCTGAATTTCGGGAGTCTCCCGGAAAATCCGGGAGGGTTGGCAAGTATGTGTCTAGAGCTCGGCAGAGTAGCCGTGTAATACTCTTCCATATCAGTAGGTGGCAGCAGGTAGATAATTGCTTTGTAGATGTCGGTAACATGATTTGTCGTGATCACAATATGCGGGAGGCAGCGTGTAGGTAAAAAGGTATCTAACACATAAACCAAAAATAAACAAAAGGCGAGTGCCGTTAAGAAAAGGCATTGAAGCTTAGGGAAGGCTTTGCAAAACAAAACTAAAACTGAACTGGCTGCAAAGTAAACAAAAACAGAATGCTGGACGACAGCAAAGACTTGTAGCGTGTGGAGCAGACGGCGTCCACAAAGTTATTCCATACATGACATGACCATCAACAATGTCCTCGCTAAGAAGGATAGCGTCCGCACAACTTAAATAGTCTTGATTGCGAAAACAAAGCAGGTGCGGGGAATAGCGTTCAAGGAAGACATGAAACCGCTACAGGAAAATACCAACAAATGAGGAAAAGCCACCAAAATAGGAGCGCAAGACAAGAACTAAAACACTACACACAGGAAAACAGCAAAAAACTCAAAATAAGTCACGGCGTGGTGTGACAGTACACCTACTTTGAGACAAGAGCTATAGTGATGCATGGTTGGTTATGGTTTGATTTATATCCAACAATTGCAAGAACGAGTTTTTATTGTCGACTACTGTGTTTCATTTTTTTATGTTTTCTGATGGTGGTGTGCCTCTGGATTTTTTCAATGAAAAAAATGTGCCTTGGCTCAGAAAAGGTTGAAAAACACTGCATTATAATGACATTACATTATACAAATAATGATTATATTGTATTTATTCAGCAGAAAGTATGTAGGTGCAGGTATTATAAAAAAAATTTGCGCATACCACACAGCTCGGTGGCCTAATGGTTCGAGTGTCCGCCCTGAGACTGGGAGGTTGTGAGTTCAAACCCCGGCTGAGTCATACCAAAGACTACAAAAAATGGGACCCATTGCCTCCCTGCTTGGCACTCCGCATCAATGGTTGGAATTGGGGGTTAAATCAGAATCAGAATAGTTTTATTGCCATTGTTTGAGAACGGGTTCACAATCTAGGAATTTTTCTTGGTACAATCGTGCAAAATAAAACACATAAAACAGAATAGGTAATACCGATAGGTAATAAATAAAAATGAGCTGTAACTTAGCCATCGGATCTTGTTATTGTTCATGTGTCTGTTCAGGTGGCGGGAGGTGTGGGTCTGGATGGACCGTAATCTCCTGCCTGAGGGGAGAAGGGAAAATAGTTTGTGTCCAGGGTGAGAAGAGTCAGCTGTGATCCGACCCACACGCCTCCTATCACCAATCACCAATTAACCAAATGATTCCCGAGCGCGGCCCCTGCTGCTGCTCACTGCTCCCCTCCCCTCTCAGGGGTTTAAACATGGGGATGGGTCAAATGCAGAGGATCATTTCACCATACCCAGTGTGTGTGTGTGACAATTATTGGGACTTTACTTTTACTTTATAGAGACATTACAGAAACAGTCTGTAATGTTTAGGGTAGGTTGAGACAGAAAGAAACATTGCAATTAGTTTGTAAATGAATTTGCATTTGAGTAAAATAAGTATTTGATCCCCAAGCAACACGTGACAGTACTTGATGGCGAAGGATAGGATAGGCTTTATCTTCTGAAATGATGTGTTTGCTAGTGCAACGTCCCCAAAAAACAAGTAGAAAACAAGAGGGAAACATTGAAGTACATATAAGACATTAATAGAGCACCAAGCTGATGCAACCAGCTGACACTTCAGCGGCACCATTTCTACATACAGCTACAAAAGTAAAACACAACGAAAAAAGAAAAAAAGAGCAATAAATGATATATATTGCGCGCACACGATTCCACCATGCACAGGCGAACAACTAGGGATGGGAATTGAAAACCGGTTCTTGTTCAGAACCGGTTCCCGGTGTATCAATTCCTTGGAATTGCTTGCCATTTTCTCACATTGTTCCTTTAATGATTATTTCGGGTGGGTATGATCTCATTATGCAACGTGCATAGTGACCTAACGTGCGTAGTGACGTGAGATCGCAAAATGGCGATGCCCGGGCGGAACATACACTAACATTTTACAAGAAAATATTGCAACAGTGCTACTTTTAGTAGTTAAAAGAAGAGGACATACGAGCAATATGCTGAAAGATTTGAACACACAGCATGCAATAATTATGAATGAAAGTTGCGTTTTTCAATTGCTCCTATCTCATCCAAGCAGCAGTAATGCTTTGACACCAAAAAAATACAACGGGTACTATATACCACAACCAATCATATTAGTGCTATTTGTAAAATTGAAATGAATGCCTTCTCATTTACACAAGCATGACGAGAAACAGATTCTGACTAGCTCCGAAGTGGGCAGTACTCGCACCAGTACACGTCTGCCGCTAGACTAATGTCACCAATCAGCGACTAAGTTTGTGGTGAAAAGCTTGCATCTGTTTGCTACAGTAGACAATCTTAATTTTCGGTAGGTGAATGTTCAATTGACGCCAGAGAAAAGTTGCATGTTTTCCTCCACCACCTTTTCTCTCAGTCACAGCAATTAACTTCAAATGTGAAACTAATATGTGATATTAATTCATTACATGCAAAGTGAGATATGTCAAGACTTTATTTGTTATTATTTTCAAGATCTTTGTTTACAGTTTTTAAAACCTTACATCTTCTGAGATTTTCAATTCAGGGTTTTCATAAGACTTCTAATAAGTTAATATCACGTCACGACACGTGTTACTAAATGTTACATTATTGTTTTATTTGCACATGATTTATTTTGTTAAATTCTACAGAAAAATAATAATTTCTTATTTATTTTCAAAAAATGAATTTTTTTTGTGCTACGCCTGTGCCTGTCAAGATGTCACTGTAGACTTTGTGAGGTCATGTTACCTCTAAACTGAACAACATTAACATAAACCACCGTTTTTTCTCTCTTTTTTTGCCCAATCATGAATCGATAAGAGAACCGTTAAGGAACCGAATTGTAAAGCAGAATCGAAAGTAGATTTGGAACTTAAAAAAATCTTATCAGTTCCCATCCTTATGAACAACAATACAAAGCAAAAACACAATCTCAACACCCATATACACCATGGTGGCCTCTGCTGTGCTTCACGCCATCATCTGCTGAGGTGAGTTGCGGGGAGGGCAGCATGCCCAGACACCGGAACAGACCCAACAAAGCAATTAGATAGATAGATAAATAGATAGATAGATAGTACTTCATTGATTCCTTCAGGAGAGTTCCCTCAGGAAAATTAAAAAGAGAGTCGACTCCTTCGTGGACTGCCCACTAGCCTCCGGCCAATGTCCGATCTGCGCGGATGAACGGGAATCTGTTCAGGGAGACTGACGTGTCCGATTAGTGCTCATTGAGCTCCGTGAAGCTCATATATTCCCACGCTTAACGCTAGCTCCGTAGCACCGTCTCTTCCTCCGCATCTCCATGCAGACCCCGGTTTGGCGGAGAGCCAGCAGCTGGTCACAACACAAGGGAGGACACACAAAAACACAGAGGTCCTGCAACCAGAAGCCACTACATTGGCAAGCGCAGAGGTCACAAGTTTCTTGTAGGGTTGCTACAAACCTCATGAGGCGTTTTTCGTCCACTCATCCTTTCAGATTACTCTTCAAATCTTCACAGTTTTGAGGCTCTTCCTTGGCAAATCCTGCTTCCTTCAGTCTTTTTTTTATGAGATGCAGGTCATGAGACTGGCAAAGGCACCACAGGATCTGATGTGCTTCTTCTTGAGCCATTCCTTTGTTTCTGCAAACAAGACTGGACTGATTAGAGTGCTTCTATCAGTGTCAGAATTATTGGATCAAATACGTATTATTTCACATAATCAAATTCAAGTTAATTTAGAACTGATATTTAAAGTTTATTTCAGGATGTTTGTTGATATCCTGGCTACCTCTGTTAAAAGAAACCTACCCTGAATAGCTCAAAATTAGCAAGTCATTAAATATTATTTAACCTTGGCCGTCTATTAACTAGAACAGCAAACATGACAAGTGAAGGATTGATTCCTCAGCTGTAACTGTCAGCGTCGCTGAGGTTTTTTTTCAACATAAAGAGGGCCCTGTCACCCAACACCCATTCCACAGTTGTTTTTTTGTCAGAAGGAATACAAAGACATGTGACATGACAGACGAGTATTGCAGCAGATGGAAACTAGCTGCCTCCTCTTAAATGAATACAGCCCTGCAAAACAAGCAAGCCTCCGCTCTCTTTTCCCCAAGCCAGCCGTGACTGGCCGGACCGGTTAGAACCGCTCTCCTTGAGTAATTTGCCAAGTCAGCCGAGCCGCATCTGGTCCACCTGCTACGGATGTCAGGCTGAACCCCACACCCCCCAGTTATTGTTTGACGTCGTTCTGTTTGAGTGAATGCCTCGGTCAGTCATTTTTTTAGAGGTTTTAGGTTGTTAGGGCCTTTGCGCTCAGACAACTCAGGCACTAATAAATATTGTACGTCCTAATTTGCATTGAAATATATCATTGTTTGTCAATGTTTATCTAAGATCTCAGTGAGTTGCTGTGGGTCATACCTCTCGCTGCTGACACAAAAAAATATTGTCTGATTTTAAACTAACTTTTGCTTCATTTTGTGTCTTTTTTCTGGGATTGACCTTCCCTTCTGATGACCCGTGAACATAACCCACCGTGTCCCCCTGTTCCCGTTCGTCCTGCTCCAATCCTCGGCCAATGTTCCTTTTCCTGCTGCAATATTGGTTCCCATAACGCTGTTTCTTCCGCTCTCAATGACACAAACTTTTTCTTCTGGCCACTGTCGTCTCATCCTTGCTCTTGCACTTATGACAACAACCCTTTTCCCTTGACCATGACCCTGACCCTTTTACTTCCCTGCTCCTTTCCCTATAACTACCCCTTGGCCCTGCTCCTGCCTGTATCCATACCCCTATTACCACCCCTGCCCTTGTGCCTTCTCCTGTCCCAGCTTGTGCACCTGTGACAACTCCTTGCCCTTACATTTGCACCAACCCCTGTTCCTGCATCTGCCCATGTCCCTGCCCCAGCAAAAAAGAGACAACAAAAGAAACTGTTGCCTTCATGGAGAATCAATGCTGTAAAAAAACGAATTACCTGACCGTCACCTGAGCGCATTAGCCCAGCTCACTTTGCCTCAGCCGTGCCTGTGACACCTCGCACCAACCAACCCCCCTCGCCCTTTTCCCTCCCTATACCCCTTTCTTTTCCAAGGGCCTCGCCATGGCATCCGTACGGTTCACAGTGACACCCACCAAGGCGGAGGACCTCCCTGGGCTGCCGGACACCTCGCCTGAAATCGGCTCTCGTTCTGGTACTCACGTACGCTTTGGCTCCCGGGAAAGCGTCAGCCGAAGCGAGCCTCATAGCGATGCCTCGGGAGGACTCACGACAACAGCGGGAGGAGGCGGGACAGAAATTCCATGCCACAGCATTATGGAGCAAGGTGAGCACATGAGGGGAGAAAATAGATTCTTGTGTGCATGACAGCCTGCCATATTTGTTCTGCTAATCCAAAATTGATTTGGATTTGAGCAGCTACATCAGAATTAATTACCTTTCAAACTGAATGAATGTAAAGACATTTGTAGTGCTTCTTATGGGTTGTCGTCAAAATGCTTTGAAGACATACAATATACACACATCGATATTCTCAAAGTTGTCATAAACATTAGGCAAATGGTCAATGACTTGGGGAGTATAGTTACTGTATGTTTGTCTTAACTTTGTCACACCACCATGGAAGTCGCAGCTAGGCAAAGGGACAAGTTCTGCTTTCAACCATGTTTGTTGAAAAAGCACTTTTTTTTTGGTTTCCTGACTCAGCATTTGAGCCAAGAGCCAGCAAAAGTGACCACAGTTTTCTTGTGAGATATTAAGTCAACACTTGCCTTCCCTGCTTGCTCACAGAAAGGATTTAACAACTGTGACGTGACCATGATCCACTTAGGAATAGTATGGAGTAAGAATGTCCCACACAGTTTTAATAAGCTTCCGTAAATAGAAATGAAGGCGCTTAATCCCTACGAGCGCGGTGCGCAGCATTTCTACATCGTCCCTCAGTTGCGAAAGAAGCCCTTGGGGTAGCGCGGTGCTCCTCATCTCCCAAGAGTGATGCCAGATGCATTCTACACAGGTGTGGTGACCTCTGCTGTCCAAAACCAAACTTTTATTTGATGAATTGTCTTTTGAGTAAAGTAGAAGGCCAAAGTCTAATCAGCATGACATAAATGAGTTGTCCAGCCGGATCAACTGGTTCACCTCTATGATAGCATGTGTGTGTCCATTAATCTTTTCCCACCAAGTCTCAGCGGCTGATTATTAACCAGTGTTGTGTTGACTTTAAAACGGTCTTGAGATGATAGGTTTTGACAAGCAAAAGAGGCAGTATGAGAAGGTGACCCTTGTGTGAGTTTTAGTGTGGCATAGAGGAAAGTCATGTTGTTGACTCAGGTGCTGCTGATGCTGGTCTACCTGCTGACCTAGTCACAACTCACGCTCACGTCCATTTGAGCTAAATGGCCACCCCTCGCTTTCAGTTTCGCTTTCGTCTGCCTTTGCAGGGGATGGAAATTCTAAAATCTCCAGCGTGTATATCAACAACAGCCATGGCGTGGATGACGATGACTTGTACGACAGAAACCTGGCCCTTTTTGAGGTTTGTGCAAAGTGTGACATCCGATGTCTTCGTTGTTGTCGTCGTCATCCTGCTTCTCTCACACACAAACACAGGAGGAGATGGACACTCGGCCTAAAGTGTCGTCTCTGCTCAGTCGGCTGGCCAACTATACCAATTTGACGCAGGGGGCCAAGGAGCACGAGGAGGCTGAGAGCATCGGTGAAAAGAAGAAAGTCAGCAAGGTAACAATCCTTTAAACAATCTGAAATTCATAGATGAGACATCTTTTTCAGGTATTACTGTACCAAAAGTAACAGCTCCATCCCGAACCACTCTTTGGCCGCCTTCCATTGGGATACCAACTGACAGTGGCAGGCTGCCAAGGGCAAAACTAAACACAGATTGACAGACAGAGACCATCTGTTCCTGAATGGGTAGAAGTCAAAAAACTAAATATTGTCTTCTTCAAGAGTTTCCTCTCCAAGCCATACCAAAGTGGACGGGTCCAATGAACGTTAAGCTCGTATACTGTTGTCCTGTCCCACATGCTTTTCTCGAAGATGGCAGACGATCAGCAAACACTTGCTTGCATTTCAGGCAAAATTAGAATAACTTTGCTTCCCTATACTAAAAATCGGTCGCAGTGATCACTTGAGAGAGGGATAAACTACTTTACCCAAGGCTACGTTCATTGAATTTGTGTTTGGGAAGGCAGAAATTGCGATGTGCGTGTGAATGTGAAGTCCTTGCAATCAATGCAGAAAGATGAGCCAGCACATAGACTGCCCATTCAAATTTCTTAGAGAAGAATTGAAAATTTCTCATGCTTTCATTGTTACTAAATGTAATCACCGTGATTGAAAGTCACATTGTAGGAGAGTTACGTAAAAAAATTGTTGCGTTCCACCACAAGCTACCTTTTACCATTCAATAAAAAAAACTGTTTCTCTAGTAGGCCTGTAGGCTGTAGCTAGAAACATAGGTCCCTGTGTTGTTGACAATCAAAACAACTACTAGAAGAAAGTAAACTGTGTCATCCTTTGTATTCATGGACGTAATGCTGTATCGATAGGATTTCCTTAACGTTCCTTTAATTGTTCAGTTACTGAACTAACCTTCAAAACAAACCGCCTTGTGCTTGTTGATTTTCACATTCAGTTGAAAATGCGGTCTTCCATAAGCTTTGATCCAAGACATTTCTCTTAGTTTGTCTTCAGTTTTAGAAACGGGATGAGTTTTGCTCCTTCCAATCTCTTTACAAGAGCCCCATGTGTTTTCTGAAATAAACAGAAATTTTAGTAATTTTCAGTGTCCATCTCAATGCTCACGCCTGATTGTTTGTGGTACAATATGGTGGCATGGTTGTAGTAGGAAGCCACTGTGAATTCCTCACAATCTGATTGGTTGAAATACTCTGATTGATTGATTGATGGAAATTTGTCTTAAGTGAAAGTGTGAGCCTGCCCTGCATGGCAATCTTGCTGATAAGGACCCGCCAGCCGGTGATAAGGCTGTTGTTGTGTTGTAAAGGAGATTCTGCTCTATCCTGACATCGCTATTCCAACATTGCATGCTTGAAAACATTGCATTAATTTAAGTTTGGTGTGTGGTAATGGCAGAAACCTTCATTGAATGTTCGGTCTTTACCTCCTCAGTCGCCGCAGATGGGGACTTTCATGGGCGTGTACCTGCCGTGCTTGCAGAACATCTTTGGCGTCATCTTGTTCCTGCGTCTGACCTGGGTGGTGGGGACCGCTGGTGTGCTGCAGGGCCTCTGCATTGTTTTCATCTGCTGCTGCTGTGTGAGTGTCTGCAAGTAGACGACCAAAATCAACCGAAAGATCCCATTTGACTCATGTGTCTTTGTGTCCATCAGACGTTGCTGACCGCCATATCGATGAGCGCCATAGCGACTAATGGAGTGGTTCCAGGTACAGTGACCTTCCTATGGTCCTTATAACCAAACCTCCAAAATAAACTTTTAATTCTTTACGTCAGCTGGAGGCTCCTACTTCATGATCAGCCGCTCTCTGGGTCCAGAGTTTGGGGGTGCAGTCGGCCTGTGCTTTTACCTGGGCACCACCTTTGCCGGAGCCATGTACATCCTGGGAGCCATCGAGATCCTACTGGTGGTTTCTTCTCTCTTTAAATTTCTGTGATTCCTGGGTCATGACAAAGATTCTTCTTTCCTCCTCCAGATGTACATCGCTCCCGATGCGGCTATCTTCACTGCCAAAGGGTTGGAAGGCGAGGCTGCGGCCATGTTGAACAACATGCGTGTCTATGGCTCAATCTGCCTCCTCCTCATGTCCCTGCTAGTCTTTGTGGGTGTCAAATATGTCAACAAGCTGGCCTCCGTCTTCTTAGCCTGCGTCATTGTCTCAATCGTCTCCATCTATGTCGGCGCGCTGGTCTCTGCTTTCAAGCCGCCCAATTTCCCGTATGTGTACTCATCACACCGCTGGCACATGGCCGCTCCTTGGCACTTTTGAGTGTGACGCGTTGTCTTTGCAGAGTGTGTATGCTTGGAAACAGAACCATCAACAGCCACGATCTGGTTGACGACCATTGTGCAAAAACCGTCCTGCTGCCAGCTGAGAAGGAGGACGCCAACGATACCCTTCCTATCGGTGCGTCAGAATAACAACGACCATAGCCTAGGAAGCTCAGGACTTTCGAATGTCTCGCCCTCCTTTCTAATAGACGGCAACACCACCGCCCTCCCGACTTTTGAGCCAGACCCCAGTTCAGCTCTCATGGAGAAGACCACGTACTTGTGGAGCCGTTACTGCCAGAGTACAGAGCTCAACGCCTCTTGTGATGATTACTTCAACACCAACAACTTCTCAAGGATCGATGGCATTCCTGGTCTGGCCAGCGGAATCATCGCAGGTAATGTTAGATTTAAGATAGGGCTGGGCGATATATCGATTTACGCGATATATCGCGGGTTTGTCTCTGTGCGATATAGAAAATGACTATGTCGTGATATTCGAGTATACGTTCTCACGCAGTTGCTTTTAGTTGCTGGCATTACACTACAGGCTCTCCTCGCTCTTTCCTGTGTCTACTTCTCACAGACAGACAAGCGCAACCTTCTTACACACGTCACATACTGTCACGTCATACGTCACATACGTATACGCCCTCGCGCAGCAAAAAGGTAGCAGCATGGGTAACGTTAGCTGTGATGCTAGCGCAGCCATGCGAGTGGTAATACAAGAGAGAGAAGGTGCGAATCTGGTAACAAATGAAGGAACAATTCCCCCAAAAAACAGCAGGGGCACCATCGTCTGGCGGTGGTTTGGCTTCAAGTAGGAATATGTCGAACAGACAAGCGTAATTTGTCAAGTGTGGGGCAAAAGCGTTGCTATAAAAAGTAGCATTACTGCTAATATGTAGATTCATTTGAAAAGTCACCTGCTAGAGAATGAAGAGTGCTTACTCCGCATGTCAACATCTCCGTTCGGTGCCACACGCCCACACCATCAAAATGCCAAGGCAAACATTTCCATATCAACACCGTATGAAAAAAATAGGGATTTTTTTAGTTGTGATTGCCCTCTCTGCATGAAAGTTTTAAAGTAGCATATATTAATGCAGTATGAAGAAGAATGTTTTAATGTAGACACATAGAATCATCATACTGCTGTGATTATATACATCAAGTGTTCATTCAAGGCTAAGGCAAAATATCGAGATATATATCGTGTATCGCGATTTGGCCTTAAAATATCGCGATATTAAAAAAAGGCCATATCGCCCAGCCCTAATTTAAGATTGTTTTCAGTGTCACTCTTTCTGCGACGTTCTTCTTTGGACTTGTTCCTCGTAGACAACTTGTGGAGCTCGTATCTCAGCAAAGGAGATGTGGTGGAGAAAAGCCTTTTGAGCTCTTCGCACGGTGTACATTTGGCGTCCACTCAGCAGCCTTACGTCTTTGCCGACATCACCACATCCTTCACGCTGCTGGTGGGAATCTTCTTCCCGTCTGTCACCGGTAAACACTCTCTTCACTGATTATGTTATACCTATGCTTACCGATTTCATGACTAAATCGATCAACTATATGTTTTCTGTCAGGAATCATGGCTGGTTCCAACCGGTCGGGTGACCTGAAAGATGCCCAGCGTTCTATTCCCATCGGAACCATACTTGCCATCATTACCACTTCTGTTGTTTGTATCCTTCCTAGTAGCTCAACTGAATCTGGAAAAACTGTAGTTCTGAGAGTATGATCCCAACTTAACCACAGTTGTTGTTCTGAGTGCACTTCCTCAGACTTGAGCAGCGTTCTTTTGTTTGGCGCCTGCATTGACGGTGTGGTCCTCCGAGACAAGTCAGTTCCTCTTAGTCTTTCTGTTTGTTAAAGAGCATAATTAGAGAGGATCTTTGTTGTGTCCTGAAGGTTCGGAGACTCCGTAAAAGGGAATCTGGTGGTGGGCACCCTCGCCTGGCCCACCCCCTGGGTCATTGTGGTGGGTTCCTTCTTTTCCACATGCGGTGCGGGCCTCCAGTCGTTGACAGGTGCTCCGAGACTTCTGCAGGCGATTGCCAAGGACAACATTGTTCCCTTCCTTCAGGTCAGAACTGTTACCAAGTAGTAATCCAGGTGACTTTCATTACAGAGCTGATATGTGTGTGTGTGTGTGTGCGTGTGCGTGCATGCAGGTGTTTGGTCACGGCAAAGCTAACGGCGAGCCCACATGGGCTCTGCTCCTGACGGCCCTCATCGCCGAGCTGGGCATCCTTATTGCATCCCTGGACCTGGTGGCTCCCATCTTGACCATGTGAGACTCACCACAGATCTCAAGCATCTGTTTTGTACCACATCAGAGCTGTCAATCATCTTCCTTTCTTTCCAGGTTCTTCTTAATGTGCTATTTGTTTGTCAACTTGGCCTGCGCCCTACAGACCCTCCTGAGGACGCCAAACTGGAGGCCGCGCTTCTCTTTCTACCACTGGTGTGACTGCCGCCGCTTGTAGGTTGTCATGGCCACATACACAACAAGAGCATCTGTGCCTTTGTGTCCAGGTCCTTGTCTTTTTTGGGGATGACGATTTGCCTTGCTCTCATGTTCATCTCTTCATGGTACTACGCAATTGTTGCTATGGTGATCGCAAGCATGATCTACAAGTACATTGAGTATCATGGGTATGTTGCCATGGAGATTCTGTTCAGTCTTACTATAGCCTTGGATGGTGTGCATGCTATTGGGTATTATTCTATGGATCCAGTGTGCACTGAGTGTCTGTAGTATGTGTGTTTCAGAGCAGAGAAAGAGTGGGGGGATGGGATCCGTGGCCTCTCGCTCAGCGCAGCCCGTTATGCCCTCCTGAGGTTAGAAGAAGGGCCGCCGCACACCAAGAACTGGAGGTATGTGTGTCTCTAGTGAGGTGAAGTTCATGATTCTGAGTCCCACTCGCCCTTACAGGCCCCAGCTGCTTGTCTTACTCAAGCTGGACGAAGACTTACACATCAAGTCTCCTCGCCTGCTGACCTTAGCCAGCCAGCTGAAAGCAGGGAAAGGCCTGACCATTGTGGGCACTGTGGTTCCCGGCAACTTCCTGCAGAGCTACGGAGACGCGCTTGCGGCGGAGCAGGTGGGTCCTCGGCAAGTATATTATTCATGATTAGAGGTGTAACGATTCGTTTGAACAATGATTTTATTCGGTATTTGTGATTGCCAATTTGATTTATGGACAATCTTCTATCTTTAAACAAAACCCAAAACCAGTGAAGTTGGCACGTTGTGTAAATGGTAAATAAAAACAGAATACAATGATTTGCTAATCCTTTTCAACCTATATTCAATTGAATAGACTGCTAAAGACAAGATACTTAACGTTCAAACTGGAAAACTTTATTTTTTGCAAATATTGGCTCATTTGGAATGTGATGCCTGCAACATGTTTCAAAAAAGCTGCCACAAGTGGCAAAAAAGACCTGAGAAAGTTGAGGAATGCTCATCAAACACTTATTTTGAACATCCCACAGGTGAACAGGCTCACTGGGAACAGGTGGGTGCCATGATTGGGTATAAAAGCAGCCTCCATGAAATGCTCAGTCATTCACAAACAAGGATGGGGTGAACAAAAGCGTGAGCAAATTGTCAAACAGTTTAAGAACAACATTTCTCAACGAGCTATTGCAAGCAATTTAGGGATTTCACCCTCTACGGTCCGTAATATCATCAAAAGGTTCAGAGAATCTGAAGAAATCACTGCACGTAAGCAACTCAGCCTGTAACCTTAGATCCCTCAGGCGGTACTGCATCAAACAGTGACATCAGTGTGTAAAGGATATCACCACATGGGCTCAGGAACACTTCAGAAAACCACTGTCAGTAACTACAGTTTGTCGCTACATCTGTAAGTGCAAGTTAAAACTCTACTATGCAAAGTGAAGTGAATTATATTTATAAAGCGCTTTTTCTCTAGTGACTCAAAGCGCTTTACATAGTGAAACCCAATATCTAAGTTACATTTAAACCAGTGTGGGTAGCACTGGGAGCAGGTGGGTAAAGTGTCTTGCCCAAGGACACAACGGCAGTGACTAGGATGGAGGAAGCTGGGATCGAACCTGGAACCCTCAAGTTGCTGGCACGGCCACTCTACCAACCGAGCTATACCGCCCCTGTTGAAAGTGAGTTGAAAGCCAAAGCCATTTATCAACAACACCCAGAAACGCCGCCGGCTTCGCTGGGCCCGAGCTCATCTAAGATGGACCGATGCAAAGTGGAAAAGTTTTCTGTGGTCTGACGAGTCCACATTTCAAATTGTTTTTGGAAACTGTGGACGTCGTCCGGATCAAAAGAGGAAAAGAACCATCCGGATTGTTATAGGTTCAAAACTCAAAAGCCAGCATCTGTGAGGGTATGGGGGTGTATTGGTGCCCAAGACATGGGTAACTTACACATATGTGAAGGCGCCATTAATGCTGAAAGGTACATACAGGTTTTGGAGCAACATCCAAGCAACGTTCTCATGGACGCCAATGCCAAGCCACGTGTTACAACAGCGTGGCTTCATAGTAAAAGAGTGCGGGTACAAGACTGGCTTGCCTGTAGTCCAGACCTGTCTCCCATTGAAAATGTGTGGCGCAATATGAAGCGTAAAATACCACAACGGAAACCCCGGACTGTTGAACAACTTAAGCTGTACATCAAGCAAGAATGGGAAAGAATTCCACCTGAAATGTTTAAAAAATTGGTCTCCTCAGTTCTCAAACGTTTACTGAGTGTTGTTAAAAGGAAAATCCATGTAACAAAGTGGTACAAATGCCCCTGTGCCAACTTTTTTGCAATGTGTTGCTGCCATTAAATTCTAAGTTAATGATTATTTGCCAAAAAAAAAAGTTTCTCAGTTCGAACATTAAAAATCTTGTCTTTGCAGTCTATTCAATTGAATATAAGTTGAAAAAACCTCCCTCCCTCATTTACACTTATTCACACAAAAGGGTTGTTTCTTTCTGTTATTAATATTCTGGTTCCTACATTATACATCAATATATATCAGTACAGTCTGCAAGGGATACAGTCCGTAAGCACACATGATTGTGCGTGCTGCTGGTCCACTAATAGTACTAACCTTTAACAGTTCATTTTACTCATTTTTATTAATTACTAGTTTCTATGCAACTGTTTTTATATTGTTTTACTTTCTTTTTTATTCAAGAAAATGTTTTTAATTTATTTATCTTATTTTATTTTACAAATTTTTAAAAAAAGGACCTTATCTTCACCATACCCGGTTGTCCAAATTAGGCATAATAATGTGTTAATTCCACGACTGTATATATCGGTATCGGTTGATATCGGTTGATATCGGTATCGGTAATTAAGATTTGGACAATATCGGGATATCGGCAAAAAGCCATTATCGGACATCCCTAGTAATTATGTATAAACTAATTATGGATACAAACAAGCAAGTAAACAACAATTAATGGCCAATGCATTCACATCTTAGTTTAACCATCACTTTAGGTTGACTTAACAAAAGGAAAAATGTTCTGCTGAATTTTCAATAATAGTATAGTAACCGGAATTTTAACAGCAGTTTTGCCTGCTAAATAAAGTTCCCCGACCTGGCCATACACTATCTGTTCTCTGCCAATGAAGGACAGCGTCCCAGGTGTGTGTGTGTGTGTGTATGTGGAAGGATGTATGCTCTCTCATACCGGTTGATGATGTTGGTCCCTGGCTTCCTAATTTCCATAGCCTCCTTCATGCATCTCTTCCATTTCTTTCTTTCTCATCAAATGACTTCTTGTGTTCTGGGAGTGTCTGCTGCGTCTTTTGTGGCTTAAAGTTGTGTTGCGGCTTTATCATTGCGTTGTGGCGTTTGTATTTTTCGTGGTTATTGCAATCGTGCTGTCGCTGAAAGTAATGATATTGTAATGGCCCGCATTGGAGAAGGAAAGACACAGGGATACCCTCTCAGACGCTTTCGTAACAAGCGGTAACAAACTCAGGGAGTGAAAACACACATATGCAAGAGTTGCTGTTCGCCACAACTCACGTTTAGACACTCTACACACAGACGCCCAAACTCTTGTGCGTATACGTTCACGCTGCCGCTCTCGCACACGTCACACACAACAGCAACATCTCTTAAAGGCACACAGACATCAAATACCTTACACTATTGTCTTGTGGTGTTTGCGTTTGTTATGACCTTTCTCGACTGCCGTAGATGTCCGCCATTTTTGTTTTGATGGGACGGGAAAATAGTTAACCTTCAACATCTTTATTATTAAAAGTGCTAAACTTCATATAAAGTCTATGGTTTTTAAAGCCGATGTTTTCCTTTTTCTAGTATCGATAACATCGATCGATACCCTTTTAAAACGATATTGGATTGATGCTTATCTCTTGGAAGGCAAACTTGCAGAGCACAAATCGATGTACTTGAAATTTTGGAATATATATTGATGTATCAATCAATCGTTACACCCCTGTTCATGATATAATGTATAATATTGTTGCATGTCAGACCCTGAAACACCTGATGGACAAGGAGCGTGTGAAGGGCTTCTGCCAGTGCATTGTAGCACAAAAGGCACGTGAAGGCATCAGTCACATGATCCAGTCCAGCGGCCTAGGCGGGATGAAGCCCAACACCGTAGTGATGGGATGGCCTCACACCTGGAGGCAGAGCGAAGACCCGCAGTCCTGGAAGACTTTCATCCGTAAGTGCAGTCCCGCGCCACCCTATCTCCTATTGAATGAGGAGGCTGATAGCGCCACCTGTCCTTCTTTCAGACACAGTGCGTGTCACAACAGCCGCCCACCTGGCTCTGCTGGTGCCCAAAAACATCTCACTGTTCCCCAGCAACAGCGAGCCGTGTGCAGATGGCCACATCGACGTGTGGTGGATCGTACATGACGGTGGGATGCTGATGCTTCTACCCTTCCTGCTGCACCAGCACAAGGTCCGAGACTGCTTTTTTTGTGTATGCCATTTTGTGATCCCGTGCCTTACGCTACCCCTTGCTTGTGACAGGTGTGGCGCAAGTGTGGGATGCGGATTTTCACTGTAGCCCAAATGGAAGACAATTCAATCCAGATGAAGAAGGATCTGGCAACCTTCCTCTATCACCTGCGCATTGAAGCAGAAGTGGAAGTCGTGGAGATGGTAGGCCATTGCTACACCTTGTTGTCTTTGTTCACATTCTAAGAAACATCGATGAATTACAGGCTTTTTTCCCCCTTTCAGCATGACAGTGACATCAGTGCGTACACCTACGAGAGGACCCTGATGATGGAACAGAGGTCAGAGATGCTCCGTCAGATGCGGCTGTCAAAATCGGACCGTGAGCGAGAGGTAAGTAAGTCTGTGGCAATCTGTGTAGAAGGTCTTAGCCCTGCAGCTCTTAAAATCTTAATGGTTAACTTTCCTCAGCGAGTTCGGTGGAGTTTTGATGATGTAAGTTTGCCTTTTGGGTAGTCAGCTATTAGCTATTCCATGTAGACCAGTTAGTTCTACTAAAACCCTCTTTGCACCCAGCAATAGTTAGTTGGGGTTAGTTTGAGAGCAACAACCAGGAAACCCCTGACCCTCTACCAACGCGCGCAGACACACCCGCATGCACATGCAAAGACACGCATACCCACTTACCCAGTCTTTGCTGTTGCTAGAGTACATACTGTGCTGGACAGTGAGGTGAGTGTATGTTGTGTGTAGGTGTATCTTTCCCACAGGTATGGCGGAACTGGAACTTCCAAAGCCTGCAAAGGAAACCGACAGGTACAAAGAGAAATGAGACAAATGTCACAAAGGGCGGCCATGTTGAAGAGAGGGGCGGCGAATAGAAATCAAGTCTACAAGAGCTGACAAGTACTGTTTATGTGTCTGCCCGATGGCTTAGGCTCAACTCGTCAAAGACCGCAACTCCATGTTGCGACTGACCAGCATCGGCTCTGACGACGAAGATGACACAGACGCTGGTGAGCGGGACCGAGCAGCGCCCGGCGATGGCTCCTCGGAACGCCACCGTCGCATTCAGATGACCTGGACCAAAGAGAAGGCTGCACAGTACCGGGCTACACACTCGGGATGCTCCACGCCAGAGGGCTTTAGAGACATGCTCAGCATCCGACCGTGAGTGTGCATATTTATGCTCCTACACTTGTTACTTGAATCAATAATGCCTTCCCGCTGCAGGGACCATTCCAACGTAAGGAGGATGCACACTGCAGTCAAGCTCAACGAGGTGATTGTCAACAAATCCCATGATGCCCGAGTTGTACTGCTCAACATGCCAGGACCGCCCAAGAACCCAGACGGAGATGAAAATTGTATCCTTAACTCTAAATGATTACAGGCTCTATTCTGCTATTCTCATATGGGAAAAAAGCTGCGCAGATTCTGGCTGCGTGGGATTCTCTTCCTCGACGTACGTCTACCACTGTGCACCTTTATCCAAGATATGCGTTCTTGGTAGAACAACCCTAAAATATATAATATGGGCATTCTCTGTCAAAACTGACTTTGCTTGTATTCTCCAATCAATTTAATTGGCGCAATGCAAGAATACTATGGTATTGGTCGTGGGGAATTTCTGTACTGCAAAACTTCAGCAGGCAAAGAAAAAAATACACTTTGCTTTGACACATCAAACCTCAAGAGCCAGTCCATTACGTGGACTGCGTGTGTCTGTATTGTGGATGGGAGAATAAGAGAAATGTGCGTAATTTCAAGCGTGTAGAAAAGCAAGCGCAAACAGTAGTGCGGGGTCCCTAAATGCTTAACCTTTTGGAATCCAGGGTTGGATTTAGCAGTTTTACATAATTGTTTGTTTACCTTTTACATTAAACTGTTTATTTTGCATTGGGTGGTTTATTTTTTTTCTATACAACCTCACATGAGACTGAATGTACAGTAACTTTTTCATTTTTACAAACTTAACTGCAGTGAAAAACATAATTATTTACCTTAGTACTTAGTAACAGATACTTTGTATCTTGTGATCAATTTCAAAAGCCTAAAACTTCTAATTCAGACAACAGCAGAATACCCCTTTAAGCACTTATAGTTACTTTAAAGTTAGCAAAGTTAATACATTTATTTTAAACGGGTTACTTGGTGTGGCTTAACCACGCTGCCCTCTTGGATCCTGATTTTGGTTGTCCTTGTATGCAGTCATCTTTCTTTTGATCCTCGAGAGTGACTTCACTGCTCTCCTCTTCTCCAGCACGAAGAAGGCTGAGTTCTAACTGTTACTCCCCTCGAGTTTCACCAAAACTCAAATCATTCTTGGTTTTTAACAGACATTTATTTTGAACATGTCTTTTACATGTCTCAATGATGCCGTCAGAACTGAAGAAATGAAACATAAAATATTAATATATTGTGAACAAAAATATAAACTCTACACTTTTGTTTTTTTCTCCCATTTTTCACGAGTTGAACTCAAAGATCTAAAACTTAAGACCTATTCCTCTCAAATATTTCACAAATCTGTCTTAAGTCTGTGTTAGTCTTCTTCTTTGCCAAGATAATCCATCCCATCTCACAGGTGTGGCATATCAAGATGCTGATTAAACGGCATGATTATTGCACAGATGTGCCTTAGGCTGCCCACAATAAAAGGCCACTCTGATATGTGCAGTTTAGCTCTATTGGCGGAAAGGGGACGGGGGGTCAGAAAAACAGTCAGTATCTGGTGTGACCACCACTTGCCTCAAGCAGTGCAACACATCTCCTTCGCATAGAGTTGATCAGGTTGTTGATTGTGGCCTGTGGAATTTTGGTCTACTCCTCTTCAATGGCTGTGCCAAATTGCTGGATATTGGCAGGAACTGGAACACGCTGTCGTATACGCCGATCCATAGCATCCCAGACATGCTCAATGGGTGACATGTCCGGTGAGTATGCAGGCCATGCAAGAACTAGGATGTTTTCAGCTTCCAGGAATTGTGTACAGATCTTTGCAACATGGGGCCGTGCACTGTCATGCTGCAACATGAGGTGATGGTCTTGGGTGAATGGCATGGTATCTCTGTGCATTCAAAATACCATCAATAAAATGCACTTGTGTTCGTTGTCCATAACAAACGCCTGCCCATACCATAACCCCTCCCCCACCATGGGCTACTCCATTCACAACGTTGACACCAGCAAACCGCTCTCCCACACGACGTTACACACGCTGTCTGCCATCTGCCCTGAACAGGGAAAACAGGGATTCATCCGTGAAGAGAACACCTCTCCAACGTGCCAGACGCTTGCCCGCTCAAGTCGGTTACGACGACGAACTGCGGTCAGGTTGAGACCCCGATGAGGACGACGAGCATGCAGATGAGCTTCCCTAAAACGGTTTCTCACAGTTTGTGCAGAAATTATTCGGTTATGCAAACAAATTGTTGCAGCAGCTGTCCAGTGGCTGGTTTTAGACAATCATGGAGGTGCACCTGCTGGATGTGGAGGTCCTGGCCTGGTGTGGTTACACATGGTCTGGGGTTGAGGCCGGTTAAATGTACTGCCAAATTCTCTGAAACGCCTTTTAAGACGGCTTAAGGTAGAGAAATGAACATTCAATTCCCGAGCAACAGTTATGGTGGACATTCCTGCAGTCAGCACACTCCCTCAAAACTTGCGACATCTGTGGCATTGTGCTGTGTGATAAAACTGCACATTTCATAGTGGCCTTTTATTGTGAGCAGCCTAAGGCACAACTGTGCAATAAGCATGCTGTTTAATCAGCATCTTGATATGCCACACCTATGAGGTGGGATGGACTATCCTGGCAAAGAAGAAATAATAATGGATTAATAATAAATTAGATTTACAAAGCGCTTTTCTAGACACTCAAAGCGCTTCACAGAGAAGTGAGAACCCATCATTCATTCACACCTGGTGGTGGTAAGCTACTTTCGTAGCCACAGCTGCCCTGGGGTAGATTGACGGAAGCGTGGCTACCAGTTTGCGGCTACGGCCCCCTCCGACCACCACCCATCATTCATCATTCATTCACCAGTGTGAGCGGCACTAGGGGAAAGGGTGAAGTGTCCTGCCCAAAGACACAACGGCAGCAATTTGGATGTCAAGAGGCGGGTAGCGAACCTGCAACCTTCAGGTTTCTGGCACGGCCGCTCTACCCACTACGCCATGCCGCCCCTTATGCTCACCAACACAGATTTGTGAACAATATTTGAGAGGAATAGGTATTTTGTGTGTATATAGTAAAAGTTTAGGTATTTGAGTTTAACTCATGAAAAATGGGACCAAAAACAAAAGTGTTGCGTTTATATTTTTTGTCCAGTGTACATTCTCTAAAAATAACACATTTCGAATACTACTTAAATAATTACCTCATTGGCCAGACACTTTTGTGTGATAAGGTAGAAATCTTCCTTACAGAAACTTAGGGTACACTAGTGACAACTTCTCTAAACACGTCAGACATCCCCATCTTCTGTTGCTCTCTTAGTACCACACCTACTTTGTCTCCCCTCCCGGAAGTTAACAAATGGCACAAAAAAATTTTCCCCTCTTTTTTACATAGTTTACATCAATATAAGACATTTGCATCAACATAAATTCACTGCACAGTTATTATATTAAATTGAACGTATTTATATGTATTACTTGCACTTTTTATTGGAATAGTAAATCAATGAATTATAAATGTATGAGTTGCCTCTAATGGCAGCTACATTCTTTGTGGCTGCCTCATCCTCTTCAATTCAGGTCAATTGCAGTGTATCCTTGACTCACTGAGCAGACATGGAGTTTCTCGAGGTTCTAACTGAGGGTCTGGAGCGGGTTCTGTTGGTCCGAGGTGGGGGAAGTGAAGTCATCACCATTTACTCTTGACGGGGCAATCCACTTTTGAAAGAGCTGCCAATCAACAGGAACTGAGGTGAGGGTTGATCATCGGCTGCATTGTTACACTCAAATCAAAGCGCCGCTTGTCACTCACTCGTCTTCGCGCTTCTCTGTTGTCACACGCCTTTCCATTTTGCTCGCGTCAAGAAAGGCCATGTGTTTTTGTGAGGGTTGTCGTAAGATGTCATCAGAAGTACTCAGGGTTTAATTTTTGGTTTTTATTTGTGTTATCAAAGCAAGATATGTATTTTTCACATTTTTATGCACTTTTTCCAAAATAGTAAGTTAATTTGTTAGTCATGTCACAAGTTCACATTTTTTACTTTTTAAGCAATGTTTTTAATTTTCCTCATTTTTAACTGACAAAACATGTTCTTAGTAGTTCTGATGTGACACATAAAAGTCTGACAAACATGAAAGTGACGCACAGCCTCCCTTGCATCCCACTGCAATACCTTCAATGTTACAGTTAGCTATTGTAGTGCTTCTGGGGGGGTGTTTTCAGGCCTTCCTGATTGAAAGGACTACTGGACCACGTGCACGTATTTTATGTTTAAATGATACACTTGTTCATCAAAGTTGACCTGCTGATGTTCCCTTTGTGTGTGTAAGCGTGAATGAAAGCTTGTTGCAAATTTAAGCTGTGAACCGCAAAGTCTTCTATTTTGCTTTTTTCCCCCTCGTGTACTGATTGTTTGTGTTACAATGCAGGGATTTTTCTTTTCATGTTTGATTATTGCCTGTACATAAAGATTCAAAGGTGTAACTTTTTGTATGACATTGATATGAAATGAGGCATAAAACTTGTGCTTGAAAATTTTGGAAATAAAGTGATTTTGAAGAAACTAAAATGACCTTGTGCTTGCTTGCTAATAACACTTTTATTTAGCTCAGTGCATCAGTTTGATGATGTAGTTTGAATATCCATTAAAACATATTTGTGGTGTTTGCATGTTCTCCCTTTGCTTTTGCACCCACCTGGCTGTAAAGAGACACGTGAGACAATGTACAACATCAGGCACGGCACAGGATGTACTGTTTGTGTTTCCTAATTGCCATATATCGAAGGTGTGAAATCATCGCACAATATGGGAAGAGTGAAATTGCAGGACAAATACGTGATTATCGTTTGTCTGGCAGCGCTGGCTCCAACTCATGACCCCAACAATGACAAGGTATAGAAAAGAAGACTCAATTAGATCTACATGTTTCTATTTTGATCAATGTCCAATTATCAATACCTGTCTAAGTAAGGGCTCGACTTTAAATAATGGGCTCTTATTACAATCATATGAAGCTACAATGAACAAAAATATAAATGCAACACTTATTTTTGCTCCCATTTTTCATGAGTTAAACTCAAAGATCTAAAACTTTTACTACAAACCCCGTTTCCATATGAGTTGGGAAATTGTGTTAAATGTAAATATAAATGGAATACTATGATTTGAAAATCCTTTTTAACCCATATTCAATTGAATGCACTACAAAGACAAGATATTTGATGTTCAAACTTTTTTTTTGTGCAAATAATTAACTTAGAATTTCATGGCTGCAACACGTGCGAAAGTAGTTGGGAAAGGGCATGTTCACCACTGTGTTACATGGCCTTTCCTTTTAACAACACTCAGTAAACGTTTGGGAACTGAGGAGACACATTTTTTAAGCTTCTCAGGTGGAATTCTTTCCCATTCTTACTTGATGTACAGCTTAAGTTGTTCAACAGTCCGGGGGTCTCCGTTGTGGTATTTTAGGCTTCATAATGCGCCACACATTGTCTATGGGAGACAGGTCTGGACTACAGGCAAGCCAGTCTAGTACCCGCACTCTTTCACTATGAAGCCACGTTGATGTAACACGTGGCTTGGCATTGTTTTGCTGAAATAAGCAGGGGCGTCCATGGTAACGTTGCTTGGATGGCAACATATGTTGCTCCAAAACCTGTATGTACCTTTCAGCATTAATGGCGCCTTCACAGATGTGTAAGTTACCCATGTCTTGGGCACTAATACACTCCCATACTATCACAGATGCTGGCTTTTCAACTTTGCACCTATAACAATCCGGATGGTTCTTTTCCTCTTTGGTCCGGAGGACACGACGTCCACAGTTTCCAAAAACAATTTGAAATGTGGACTCGTCAGACCACAGAACACTTTTCCACTTTGTATCAGTCCATCTTAGATGAGCTTAGGCCCAGCGAAGCCGACGGCTTTTCTGGGTGTTGTTGATAAACGGTTTTCGCCTTACATAGGAGAGTTTTAACTTGCACTTACAGATGTAGCGACCAACTGTAGTTACTGACAGTGGGTTTCTGAAGTGTTCCCGAACCCATTTGGTGATATCCTTTACACGCGATGTCGCTTGTTGATGCAGTACAACCTGAGAGATCGAAGGTCACGGGCTTAGCTGCTTACGTGCACTGATTTCTCCAGATTCTCTGAACCCTTTGATGATATTACGGACCGTAGATGGTGAAATCCCTAAATTCCTTGCAATAGCTGGTTGAGAAAGGTTTTTCTTAAACTGTTCAACAATTTGCTCACGCATTTGTTGACAAAGTGGTGACCGTCACCCCATCCTTGTTTGTGAATGACTGAGCATTTCATGGAATCTACTTTTATACCCAGTCATGGCACCCACCTGTTCCCAATTTGCCTGTTCACCTGTGGGATGTTCCAAATAAGTGTTTGATGAGCATTCTTCAACTTTATCAGTATTTATTGTCACCTTTCCCAACTTCTTTGTCACGTGTTGCTGGCATCAAATTCTAAAGTTAGTGATTGTTTATCAGTTTGAACATCTAATATGTTGTCTTTGTAGCATATTCAACTGAATATGGGTTGAAAATGATTTGCAAATCATTGTATTCCGTTTATATTTACATCTAACACAATTTCCCAACTCATATGGCATACTTGCCAACCTTGAGACCTCCGATTTCGGGAGGTGGGGGGTGGGGGGTGGGGGGCGGGGGCGTGGTTAAGAGGGGAGGAGTATATTTACAGCTAGAATTCACCAAGTCAAGTATTTCATATACATATACATATATATATATATATATATATATATATATATATATATATATATATATATCTATAAGCAATACTTGACTTTCAGTGAATTCTAGCTATAAATATATATTTATTTTATTATATATATATATATATATATATATATATATATATATATATATATATATATAAATACTTGAATTTCAGTGTTTATTTATTTACACATATACACACACATAAAACACTCATCTATTCATTGTTGAGTTAAGGGTTGAATTGTCCATCCTTGTTCTATTCTCTGTCACTATTTTTCTAACCATGCTAAACACCCTCTCTGATGATGCATTGCTGTGTAGCACGCACAAAAGTGCTTTCATCAAATGCACTAGATGGCAGTATTGTCCTGTTTAGGAGTGTCACAACATTGCTGTTAACGGCAGACGAACTGCTTTACGGTAGACGAAAATGTGACTGCTGTAGTTGTGTGTTGTTACCGCGCTGGGAGGACGTTAATGAAACTGCCTAACAATAAACCCACATAAGAAACCAAGAACTCGCCCTCGATCATTCTACAGTTATAACGTGATTGGGCAGGCACGCTGTTTATATTGTGGGAAAGCAGACTCAGAGCCGCATGGAGCTGGAGGGGGCGTGGCCTCCAGCTCCGCCTGAATTTCGGGAGATTTTCGGGAGAAATTTGTCCCGGGAGGTTTTCGGGAAAGGCGCTGAATTTCGGGAGTCTCTCGGAAAATCCGGGAGGGTTGGCAAGTATGTCATATGAAAACGGGGTTTGTACATACTGTACACAAAATACATAATCCTCTCAAATATTGGCATGCTGACTGCAGGAATGTCCACCAGAGCTGTAGCCGGTGGATTGAATGTTCATTTCTCTACCATAAGCCGTCTTCAAAGGCATTTCAGAGAATTTGGCAGTACATCCAACCAGCCTCACAACCGCAGACCGTGTGTAACCACACCAGCCCAGGACCTCCACATTCAGCAGCTGCACCTCCATGATCATCTGAGACCAGCCACCTGGACAGCTGCTGCAACAATTAGTTTGCATAACCAAACAATTTCTGCACAAACTGTGAGAAACCATCTCAGGAAAGCTCATCTGCATGCTCATCATCCTCATCGGGGTCTCAACCTGACCGCAGTTTGTCGTCGTAACTGACTTGAGCAGGCAAACGCTCACATTTGATGGCGTCTGGCACGTTGGAGAGGTGTTCTCTTCACGGATGAATCCCTGTTTTCACTGTTCAGAGCAGATGGCAGACAGCGTGTGTGGGAGAGCGGTTTGCTGATGTCAACGTTGTGAATGGAGTGGCCCATGGTGGGGGAGGGGTTATGGTATGGGCAGGTGTATATTATGGACAAGGAACGCAAGTGTATTTTAATGATGGCATTTTGAATACACAGAGATACCGTGACGAGATCCTGAGGCCCATTGATGTGCTATTCATCGGAGACCATCACCCTCATGTTGCAGCATGACAATACACGGCTCCATGTTGCAAGGACCTGGACACAATTCCTGGAAGCTGGAAATATCCCAGTTCTTGCGTGGCCTGCATACTCATCGGACATGTCACCCATTGAGCATGTTTGGGATGCTGTGTATTGTGTATCAGATCCTGACAACTTCCAGCAACTTGGCACAGTAGTTGAAGAGTGGACCAACATTCCACAGGCCACAATCAACAACCTGATCAACTCTATGCAAAGGAGATGTGTTGCACTGCGTGACGCAAACGCATTTCAGAGTAGCCTTTTATTACGGCATCCTAAGGCACACCTGTGCAATAATCATGCTGTGTAGTCAGCATCTTGAGCTGCCGCACCTGTGCGGTGAGATGGATTATCTTGGCAAAGAAGAAATGCTCACTAACACAGATTTAGACAGATTTGTAGACAATATTTGAGAGGAATAGGTATTTTGTGTATATAGTAAAACTTTTAGACCTTTGAGTACAACTCATGAAAATGGAAGCAAAAAAAAGCGTTGCGTTTATAATTTTGTTCAGCATAGATAAATACAGTAGAGTCGTATGGTAATACGGTTTACCTAGGGCCGGAAACGCAACACTGGGAGTCTGGGACGTACAGGCGTCACTTCCGGGAGTAATTCCAATCTGCTAGCCGGTGCCATGTTGTGATAGTTGAGGAAACCGAGTGTTGTCGAAGTTCACTCCGGCAAAGTGGAATCAAAGACGGAAAAAAACAATAAGACCGCCATCATGGAGGTAAGATGACTATGTCACCATTTGACATGAAAAAATAACCAAGTTTGTCGTCATTGCTGACGATTAGCCTGTTAAAAAGCATTAGTTGTCAGTTGAATACGAGCTGATTTCATTTATTAAATTATTGTTAGTTTACTGTTGGCATATGAACATACAACTACTGTGAGAGACGTGTCAGCATTTTAAACAAACACTAAATGAAACGAGGCTAAGTTCTATTTGTTAAATGTTGTGAAATGCTTGTCCGGTGTTGTCTTTCAAAGTAAAACTCCATGTCAATGCAACGTGGATTTCAGCCTGACATTGTGAAGTTAATCTAAAGGCTGTAAATGTGGAGTAAATTATTGCAGTGTTGTGATGGAAATAAACTGTCGGATAGCATTATTCCACGGAAGAGGACATATTGGTGGGATTTTATCCTGAAACAAACATTGCTGCATATCCGGTTTGGGGTAGTTTGACACAACAGCCCGGGCTGTCCTAGCATCAGTGTCTCCGGTTCCATTGAGCAGCCTGAGCCGGGCCAGACCGGAGATTTGGGTCGGATGCAACGGTCACGCAGGGTTTCCTGTCGCGTCAAGTAGCTTTAACCGGGCCGCCGGTATTTTGCCGGCTTGGGGGAGCTCCAGACAAACGGCTGCTGAGTGTGTAGTAGCAGTGACAGCACCGCAACCTTGCGTCATATTCGGCTAAAGCTAAACCGCCATAAGAGAGCCACGTTAATTGGTAGCTAGCCAGCCCTGTGGACTGGTTTATTGTTGGGGCGTCCACATGTTCGATTACGCGATCCTCCACAGTGCTGCTGGATGTTGGCGGAATCATCTTGACTTTCATTTATATGTCTTTCAATCCTGCATCCACAATTAGTGCGCAGAGGTTAGCGGGGACATTGTGATTATTAATTTCCCTGGGAGTTGTCTACCCCAAAAAAAGGATGGACCTGAATTTTTATTCGGATTTATCTGGCGGACCCGGGCAGCACGATGGTGATCCAGAGTTCTTGGACCCGCAGACCTACAACGGATTTGACTCTGACAACAAGGTGATTTCATTGAGCTGTGAGGCTTGACAGCCATTTGTCATTCGAACAAAATAGGCAGGCATCCATCCATCCGTTTTTGTTTGGCGCTTGTTCCCATGAGGGTAACGGGTGATCTGGAGCCTGTCCCAGCTGGCTTAGGGCGAGAGGCGGGGTACACCTTGGACTGGTCAACTGTCAAACACAGGACACACAGACAAACCCACTTACGCCTACGAATTATTGTCCTCAACAAACTGGCCAACATGCATGTTTTTGGAGTATGAGATGAAGCAGGAGAACATGCAGTTCTTTTAGTGCAGTTTCAAACCCAGTAACTTGCTTTTTTAACTGACTCCCCTCCCTGTCTTTCAGTTCCCGGGAGGCAGTGACAACTACCTGACTATTTCAGGGTCAGGCCACCCCTTCCTCGCTCCATCAGAAGTAAGTAAGCCTTGTCATCTCCTGAATGTGGTCAGGAGTGTTAAAACTGACTCGTCCCGTCTCAATCCAGACGTTTCACACTCCCAGTCTGGGCGATGAGGAGTTTGAAATCCCGCCCATCTCCCTGGACCCCGATTCGGCACTTACCGTCTCCGATGTGGTGTCTCACTTCGGGGAGCTGTCAGACACCAGCACCTCCGACAGTGTGGTGGTGCCCAGGAACGCTGTGGTGGAAGGTGACGACCCGTCCTTCGCCTCAACTTTCGTCCACCCACCCTCGCAGGGGCTGGAGCACCTAAGTCTTGGGGTCATCAACCAATCTGGAGGCGCTCTGCTGGGGTCGTCGCTGGGCATGGTGAGGATGGCATGAGATGTCCATGCTCTGGATTCAGTCACAAAAACTAAATTAATCCTCCTACAGGATCTGGGCCATCCCATCGGGTCCCAGTTCAGCAGCTCGTCGCCAGTCACGATCGATGTTCCGCTGGGAGACATGAGTCAAAGCCTGCTGGGCTCCAACCAGCTGACCACCATCGACCAGTCGGAGCTCAGCGCTCAACTTGGGCTTGGCTTGGGTGCAGGGAATATTCTTCAGCGCCCTGAGTCGCCGGAGAACCGTCTGTCGGCTACGGCGTCACCCACCAGCTCGCTGCAGGATGATGACATGGACGACTTCAGAAGGGTAAGATTCCCTCGTGATCTCTATCTTTCTAAATCGACCGCTTCCTGCATGACGCTTTCTGTCCCTGCCATCAGAGCATCCTGGTGGAGTCCCCCATCACTCAGGCCTACTCTGCCGGGGTCATGTCCCTTGACCCCACTCTGGCCGATGCGCCATTGTCTGCCCCGGCTGCCGGCATCTCTACAGCCATCGGTCGGAAAGGAGGCGGTGCCGGAAAGAGGGGAAGGAAAAAGAAGGAGGAAAAGAAAGACCCCAATGAGCCGCAGAAGCCCGTGTCGGCATACGCTCTTTTCTTCAGTGACACTCAGGCGGCCATTAAGGGACAAAACCCCAACGCCACGTTTGGAGAAGTGTCCAAGATAGTGGCATCCATGTGGGACAGCCTCGGGGAGGAGCAGAAGCAAGTAAGATTTAACATAGTGGATGATGCAATCGTTTTATATAGTTTGTTGGTGTTTGACTGCTTTTACACTTGTATGATGTAAGTAGTCTTCGGAGGATGTTTCCTTTTTTCATGCACAATTTTGCCTTTGCATGATGTAAAGCTTGAATGTCAAACCAAGTACCGTATTTTTCGGACTATAAGTCGCAGTTTTTTTCATAGTGGCTTGTGCAGCCCTTTGAGACACTTGTGATTTAGGGCTATATAAATAAACATTGATTGATTGATTGATAGTTTGGCCGGGGGTGCGACTTATACTCAGGAGCGACTTATGTGTGAAATTATTAACACATTACCGTAAAATATCAAATAATATTATTTAGCTCATTCACGTAAGACACTAGACGTTGAAGATTTCATGGGATTTAGCGATTAGGAGTGACAGATTGTTTGGTAAATGTATAGCATGTTCTATATGTTATAGTTATTTGAATGACTCTTACCATAATATGTTACATTAACATACCAGGCACGTTCTCAGTTGGTTATTTATGCCTCATATAACGTACACTTACTCAGCCTGTTGTTCACTATTTTTTATTTATTTTAAATTGCCTTTCAAATGTCTATTCTTGGTGTTGGGTTTTATCAAATAAGTTTCCCCCAAAAATGCGACTTATACTCCAGTGCGACTTATATATGTTTTTTTCCTTCTTTATTATGCATTTTCTGCAGGTGCGACTTATACTCCGGTGCAACTTATACTCCGAAAAATGCGGTATCATCTGGAGGAGATCGTATTATTCGGTTCTTTTGATCCAGGATTAACTTCACATTCTTATTTTTAGGATCCTTGACCAAGGCTATTCAACTACAGTGCCCTTGTCTCCTAAATCTACAGCTTTTGGGGCGAGGGGTACTAGGGATAGCCCGATATCAATACTGCAACGTTGTATATAGACCTGGACGATCAATAAATACATTAATCTAACGATAACCTCGATAATTGCGCCGGCATTGGAAAAATTGCCACCTCTGTGTGCGTTTACTTTCTTCTTCTCTAGCTTCCAAACAGAGTGCAAGAGGTTTAACTCTGGATCGCTCCCAGTTTTGGAATAGCAGAATTAAACGGAGTGAAAGTTCTTGGTAGTCATCCACAATCTTTGTCTCTGTGAATGGAGGCAGGACTGTGAGCTTCTGACAGCGACATAGCCTTGCCAGTCGCCAGGGAGAAGCAAAAATTGAAAAGAACAAAGATTGCAAAGCCAACTATCTATCCCCTTATCGGAATATTTTGGCTTCAAACCGAATAAACAAAATTAGCCCATCAACATGGACGAAATGAGCCAGTATGGCAAATTTGTTGGAAAGTGATGGCTAAAAAACCACCCACCCAGTTTTTCCAGCTGGGGAAGAACTGCACTTCCAGATGTTCAGTATTTATTAAAGTGCAATTTTTGCTTACATAAATTGAGAGTCAATAACATAAATTGAGAGTCAAATTGTATTTGTATTGTTTACTTATTCAGGATTATCAAAACATTATTGACCCTGACCAATTACAATGGTAAAAAAATACTAATTAAAAATACAACTTTATTGCGTTAGAAAGGGTTACATGCATCATTAGAATTATATGACATGATTACATTAGTGCTTAATTTGGTCTCAAACTAAAGCTGAAAATTATGGTTATCTGAAATAATTTGAGGGACAATATATTGTCGAGTAAAATGTATCATTGGCCCAGACTTAGTTGTATCGACTGATAGCAAGCGACACAGACTGATACCAACCTTCTTATCAACTTGCTAAGATTTGAAGTACAATTACGGTAAAACAAAAGTTTAAATATTTTAAAGCAAATGAAAAGAATTATAATTCCTACCAATTCAGACTCTGCATAACAAAAGTTGTGTTTAACAGCATTTATGTCAATGCATGTCACATGTCAGTGTTATTAAGCAGATGCCAAGATTAGATTAAAATATTATATATATGTTTGGTCACAACCTGAAGCTGAGAGGGAGACATCGTTTATGGCTGAGAGCTTAACGTAATGTCCAAATAAGTACATCCACCTCGCTGGGACGTCACGACGTAGACAGACAGTAAAAGCCAGCGAACAGAGGCATCAAAACTGCGTGCAAGCTCATGCATATGATTTGATGCTTTGGCATTTTTTAACATGAGTATACAACATTGTAACAACATTTCTAAGTTAAATAAGAAAAAAATATTCATTTGTCACTTCAACATCATAAAATATCATAGAGGCTGTGCTGAAGAGCCTCTCACCCTCCACACTTTTTAAACGTGCACATAGAAATTTTCCAGTAAAGCAGTGGATTGAATGACCGTCTTCTTTTTAGCACTAACCAAAAACCTTTTACCGTGATGATATAAAAAAAAATGTTCATTCAAATTTGTGGTGTAAAAATGTCCACTGCTATCGCCACCTGAGACAATTGCGCCATACAAATTGCACTCGGCTACTTTTCTCTTTCTTCAATGTAAAGTAACTCACACAGCTGAGATGACAACATCGTGGGGATAATTGACTGACGCTCTAGCAGCTGTTAGCTAGCTATATTGCAATACAGCCGCTGAATCTAGGTTTGCAGCATGTCGCGCAGCGTTAAATTGAGCATTTATGTGGTCGTTTTGACATTTGGGTGATAACTTGGACGTTTTGTCAGATCTGAGGGGTTTTTATTTGTATTTGATATCTAATCTAGTAGATTTGGCCAGTATGAGAAAGATACTGATTTGTGGACCAGTTTGATACCCTCTTATGGCCATAGTTGGTCCATTATATGGGGCTGTCTGTCCACTCTTCAGCACGTGACAAAAGCCTTGTCTCTCCCCTCTTTCAAAGGTTTACAAGAGGAAAAATGAACTTGCCAAGAAGGATTACTTGAAAGCACTTGCGGAATACAGAGCCGGTCTAAATTCTCAGGTGGGTTTTTTAGTTTTTGGTGAAAATCACATGTGCATGTTGTTATATTGTGTGCCATTCTCTCCAGGCTCCCATTGAAGTATTGGACTCAAAACCTTCGCCACCCCGTCGAGCCCCTCCAGCACCTGTTGTTTCCGCCCGGCCCACCAGGGCCCAGCACTACAACCCCGAGGAGAACACTATCACCAACATCTGCACCTCCAACATCATCGTAGACCTGCCTCAGGTCACCACGCGCTCCCGCACAGGCGCGATCAAACCACAGCCACCACCTGCCGCCGTAGCTACCCCAAGCCCTCCCACCGTCACCAAGATCATCATCAAGCAGTTGCAGCTGCCCTCCGGCGCCGTCTCTGTCACGGCGATGCCTGCCTCGTCGCCACGCCAACCACCACCACTGCAGCAGATGCAGAACACCCCCCCACCGCCGCGGCTGCAGCAGATGCTGCACGCCCAGGCTCCGCCCCCACTACAGGCTAAACCTCGAGGAGGGGGCGCTGCCGCTGCCACGGCTCCTCCTCCCCTGCAGATCAAAGTAGTCCCGGCGGCTCGCCAATTAGATTCTTGCGAGCCGATAATTGTGACGTCGTTGAGCAAAACGTCGGATGTGACGATGGAGTTGGGAGATCTAACTGCCGTGGGGACAAAAGTAGAAGAAGTGGTGGAGGCGGAGGAGGGGGTAAGCGCAGTTTTGTTTGACCACTGGAGGATGCTGCTGACAATGATTACAATGTGTGCTTGAGTGTCAGATGCAGGTGGAGGTGAACGTTGCGCCCAGACCTGCCGTCACGACAGCCGCCCATCCAAACATTTGTGTACGTGCCGGCTGCACCAACCCGGCAGTGGAGAGCAAAGACTGGGACAAAGAGTACTGCAGCAACGAGTGTGTTGCCACACACTGCAGGTCAGTACACCTTCAAACAAGGAAGAAATAGCTACTTTAATGCCATTCTAACTTTTTCCTGTCTGCAGGGACGTTTTCACAGCCTGGTGTGCCATCCGAGGGCGGAACTTCACCACTGTCACATAGTGCGACCCAGGAAAGGTGTGAGTGAGTGAGTGAGTGAGTGAGTGAGTGAGTGAGTGAGTGAGTGAGTGAGTGTGTGAGTGAGTGGTGGCCAGATGAGGCTCAGGAATCGGTACATGTGAGTTTTATCCCAGTACATGGGGAGGAACTCAACACTGCTGCTTTACTCTCTCTCCAGCAGGAAGGAGGGAAAACATCCAACAAATGTTAAAAAAAAAAAAAAAAGAGACATTTTATAAAGACAATGTTTTTTAATGAACTTGAAGAAACATCAAGGAGGAAAAGGTGTTCCAGGGGTTTTTTTTACAGCTCATTTCAAGGATTTTGCTGTATTACAGTGGGTGTGGTGTGCTCTTGTGAAAAGATGTTTTGCCGTAAACAACAGCTCCTTGGCGTGAAACATGGAGCATCACCCCGGGTTTTCACAAGATGCATAACGGCTGCTGAACGGCTCCAGATGTTTTCCATATACATTCTAACCAATGTGTCACTTTTCACCGCTGGTGGGCGCTCTGTGCACGGCTCGGACATTCAGAAGCCCCACGCTAAATATACGCAGCGCTTCTAATTTTGCCGGTCGCCGCAGCACGGCGGATCAATTTAGCAAAAACGGAACAAAAAGTAATTCACAAACACAAAATAAATGACCCGGTTTACTTTCAAAATAAAAGTACTAAGTGTTCAAGGCCGTTTGTATCTTACACCTTGAAACAACCTTATGGGCAGGGTCAACTTGAAGTCAACTTGTGAAAGGTTTTTTAGACGTTATTTCAACCCGTTGACACAATGGATGAGGGAGGACATGCTGATTCTGGAGGACCAAAATCAAAGAATCATTACAGGTGTAGCCTGTACAGCTATTTAGGGGCCTGTGTCAACTCTGACCTGCCATGAGGCGGGAGAAGCACGGGAGTGGTTAGTGAAAGTTTGAAGTGTGTGTAATAACTCGCCAGAGATAGTGCTGCTGCTGTTGTTGCTTGCTACAAATCCAAAAATAAAGTAGTCGTTTTGCAAAGCAAAACTGTTGTCTTTTCCACAAGTGCCGTCTCGGACGGCAAAGCTGGAGATGTTCTGCGGTGTTGCAGTTCAGCAGCCATTACGTATCTTGTGGAAATCCGGGGTGACTTGAATATTTTCGTGCGTCATCTGCATGAACACATTTTTTAAAATTCCAGACAAAATGCACATTCGGCTCAGTTTGGGAAAGAAAAAGAGCTTCACTTATTGTCTAAACCAGTGGACCTCAACCACCAGTCCGGGGACCGGTATAAATTAAATAATTTAAAAACAACCGTCTTTCCCATTTACCAACCAATAAGCTTGTTCATAGATGCTTAATAAAACTTCTGATAGGAAGTTGCCATTTGTTATATCTTTGTTACATGGAACAATGCACATTAATAAACATATGAAATGTAAATGTGCCAGATTGTAGCCAAAGGCTAATATCTATCTGCAGTCCCCAGCAGGTTGATGGTATGCACTGTGTGGCATTAACCGCACAGGGCCCATTTCATTGGAAAGAAACAAGCCTAGGGCTCCTACTAATTCAGCGTTATGGTGAGTTGTATTAGCTGAATTTATCTGCCAAACATGGAAAATAATGCCTACATTAAACCGGATACTGGTGCAAAAAAGTTTGGAGACCTGTGGATTAAACACATGTTTAGGTTTTGTTTCTCAAGGGGGGTGTTTCAAGGACAACGCAACGATTTGAAAATTGGTGCTAAGATTCAGGAAAGACGAAAAACTGGTTCACTTTCCACCTGTGAGAGTGTTCCCGCTTGGATTATTTTTGTACAACTTATGCATATTCAGTGTCACGTGGACCACCTGAGATGTACAACAATCAAAAAACTACATCAGTCCTGTTGACACTACTGGAACAAACTACTTGTCCTTTTTAAAATGAAAATGATACATTAATAATGGGACACTTTGTGCTGATGGACATGGGCAGGAAGGATGGACTGCTTCACTAAAACCTGCAAGTGTTTCTAATGGTGAAATAAAATGTTTTATGTTTTAATACAGTGGGTGTTTGGTACCTCCCAGATGACATAAATAGACAGAATTAACCCACAATTGTAATATTTGAAGTTGTTTTACTATGAACACTTCGCTTTAAAAACAATACAGGAACAGGGCCATGTAACATCAAAATTAATAGGAAGTAAAAAAAAAAATCACAGTGAGGGGCTCTTGTAAATCATTACTTTCCTACATCAGCCACATTTACAGAGTATGAACAGAATAAAACAAATTAGATTAAAAAAGTAAAATACAATAAAAATTAACACCCTCACATGTACATGATAAAATTAAAAATGTGTATATAGTCCATAGTATATAGTCCATTCTTCTGCCACAATTAACTTAAATGTGAACACCACATGACTGCACAGAGTCATCAAACCTTACAATGATTTTTATGACAATAATATGGTATTTGTAGTCTTTGAAACTCCGATACAGTACTAATATGATTATTATGCAACTGATGAAACTCTGATGCTAATGACATGGTTGACACTGATATGGATGAAGAAAAGCAGTAAATTTACATCCTGTAAACAAGGCACTATTATGATTGTAACTAAAGAATACCAAACAGAGCACTCATCGTCAATTAGTTTGGGTGTGAAATAAACTATAAGGAAATCAAATTGTGTTAAATTGATAATTAAGGTGACATTTGGGATCTTCTAAGACACATTTAATGTTTTTGTGTAAGCAAGATACCATCCATCCATTTTCTACCGCTTGTTCATTTTGGGGTCGCGGGGAGTGCTGGAGCCTATCTCAGCTGCATTCGGGCGGAAGGCGGGGTACACCCTGGACAAGTCGCCACCTCATCGCAGGGCCAACACAGATAGACAGACAACAACATGGTCTACAGGGAAGAGGTGAAACATCTGGTTGACTGGTGCAGAACCAACAACCTGGTCCTGAATGTCGACAAGACCAAGGAGATCATCGTTGACTTCAGGAAGCACCAGTCCAGCCACGCTCCACTCTTCATCGACGGCACAGCGGTGGAGATAGTAAGCAGCACCAAGTTCCTGGGGGTGCAGATAACTGACAATATAACCTGGTCCCTACACACCGAAGCTCTTGTAAAAAGAGCTCAGCAGCGCATGCACTTTTTGCGTCGAATGAAAAGAGCACAGCTCCCTCCCCCCATTCTCACCACATTCTACAGAGGCACTATAGAGAGCCTGCTGACCAACATCATCTCTGTCTGGACTGGAGCCTGCAGTGCCTCAGACTGGAAGTCTCTCCAGATCGTGAGAACGGCGGAAAAGATAATCAGGACTCCTCTGCCTCCTATCTAGGAGATCGCAAAAAGCCGCTGCCTGACCAGGGCTCAGAAAATCTGTAAAGACTCCTCCCACGCCCACCAAGGACTGTTTTCACTGCTGGACTCTAGAAAGAGGTTCTACAGCCTCCGAAGCAGAACCTCCAGGTTCTGTAACAGCTTCTTCCCTCAGGCCGTAAGGCTCTTGAACGCATCATAATTAAATTATCACCTCAATTCCCCCCAAAATGGATTAACTCGCTGGAATAAAAAAGACAATACAACATACATTCATAAACGTGGACGCATGTGAAGAAGTGCAATATATTTATCTGTACAGTAACCTATTTATTTATTTATATATGCATCTTATTGTTTTTTTAATCCTGCACTACCATGAGCTTATGTAATGAAATTTCGTTCTTATTTGTACTGTAAAGTTCAAATATGAATGACAATAAAAGGAAGTCTAAGTCTAACATTCACACTCACATTCACACACTAGGGCCAATTTAGTGTTGCCAATCAACCTATCCCCAAGTGCATGTCTTTGGAGGTGGGATCCCACCTCCAAGAAGCCGGAGTACCCGGAGGGAACCCACGCAGTCACGGGGAGAACATGCAAACTCCCCACAGAAAGATCCCGAGCCCGGCATTGAACTCAGGACTACTCAGGACCTTCGTATTGTGAGGCACATGCACTAACCCCTGTTTCCACCGTGCTGCAAGATACGTTATTAAGAAATATTTATTAAGAAGAATTACGCATACATTTCAATGTCAACATTATTATAATTGAGATTTTTTGGATGATTTTTTTTTACGTATTTCTTTATAACATTTTTGGAAATATGGCAGTCGGACGAAATGAATTAATGAAGACCGTTCACTTCCGGTTCCTTCTCGTTTTTGTCGCGAGATTCGGACTCCCTCTCTGTTTGATGACGATGGCGGGAAAAAACACCGTGGCGGGAAAAAAAGGGGGGCAAGGGTGGTCAACACACGATAGGGGGCGTTGTTGAGAAACATTTTAAACACGCCATACAAAAACAACAACAACAAAAGAAATACATTTTTTTATAAAAACAGAAACCGATGTTTACTACTTTTGTTCCTATTATTATTTTTTGAGTTTTCATTTATTTATATTTTTTCTGCATATTTAGAGGAGGGAAAGGGGAGGGAGGAGGAGGAGGTGGACTTAATTGTGATAGATTGGTGTCCTCGCACTGCGTACAGAGAGAGGGAGAGGACCAGAAGGAGAGAAATAGTCCATTGTTTTTAAGTGTAAATCAACTATTGCAGGGAGTTAAAATAGAGGCAATAGCATCATCATTACGTGCGTGGAGGAGGAAGGCGCGTTGTTTTGAGCGGATCATCATCATCTTTAACAGGACCACCACTACTAGCACTAGCATCATCATCCGGCCTGCTGAGACGCGAGGTCGGCGGCTGGAGTGTGCAACAGCAGCAGACTCACCATGGCGGTTAACCTCGACAAGGAGGCCTACTACCGGCGGATTAAGAGACTCTACAGCAACTGGAAGGTAAAGAATGTCGAAGAGACGGCCGAAGTGGGGGGACAACTAAAAGCTAACGAGCTAGCTAAATGGCTAGCATTCGCCAACTAGCCAGCTAGCTTAGCAACGCACAAACGCAGTTGGTACGAAACAAACAACTGCACCGTTTGTAAATACATCTTCAGCGAGCAGCTGTTGTACTAGGAACTAGTTATTGACATGCCAAGGTGTGGCTATGTTGTCACTCGAAACGTATTAAATCGATTTAGCGTAGTGCTAATGCTAAGGTGGCTAGTTGGACAGCGCCAGAAAGGAGGAAACATGTGCTAGATACCTACAAGAGCTCTGGCACGCATGCACAAACCTAAATGAGCACAAATGCAACCGAGAAAGACAGATAGTTCCACCATACCATACAGCATTTCCCATCTGTTTCGGTATTCAATGCACACAAACATGCCCTATAGTGGTCAATTGTACGGAATATGTACTGAACTGTGCAATCTACTAATACAAGTTTCAATCAATCAATGCAAGAGCATAGTTCATAGCAGTAGTCGTTCGTAGTTCATACATACACACACTCTATCTTCAATGCGCGTTTTCTTCATCAATTGTATGAACATCATTTGTATGAGTTGTATTGAGGGTTCTAGTCTTTATTTATATAGCCCTAAATCACAAGTGTCTCAAAGGGGCTGCACAAGCCACAATGACATCTTCGGCTCAGATCCCACATCAGGGCAAGGAAAAACTCAAGCCAATGGGATGCAATGAGAAACCTTGGAGGGGGCCGTAGATGTGGGGACCCCCCCGTTTTGGCAACCGGTGCAATGGACGTCAAGTGGATCTAGTTAATAGTGGGAGAGTCCAGTCCATAGTGGGGCCAGTAGAGGATCATCTTGAGTGGAGACAGGTCAGCAGCGCAGAGACATCCCCAACTGATGCACAGATGAGTGGTCCACCCCGGGTCCCGACTTTGAACAGCTAGCGCTCATCTGTGGTCACCTAATCGGTGCCCCTCTCCACGAAGGAATAGAAAAGAGATGGCAGATCAACTGGTCTAAAAGAGGGGTCTATTTAAAGGCTAGAGTATACAAATGAGTTTTAGAATGGGACTTAAATGGATATTTTAGCGTCTGTAATTAGTCTAACATGCATGTTTTTGGGATGTGGAAGTACCTGAAAGAACATACACACAAGCACGGGGAGGGGAGATCATGCAAACTCCACACTGAATCCGGAGTAATAATCGGGGTCCTACACACCGAACAGGACGACACAAAAAGCCTAAAACGTCAATGTAAAGTCGGGGTGATCCAAATATAGATAAAATCGACACCTAGAGTGGTATCATATCAGTATGCAAACGCTGCTAAAGTGATTAGATCAGGGGTGTCAAACTCATTTTAGATCGGGGGCCACTTGGAGAAAAATCTACTCCCAAGTGGGCCGGACTGGTAAAATCACGGCACGATAACTTAGAAATAAAGACAATTTCATATTGTTTTTCTTTGTTTAAAAATAAAACAAGCCCATTCTGAAAATGTACAAATCATAATGTTTGTTTTTTGTTTACACTTACCTGTTGCGGTTAATAGTATTCTATCTTTATTTGTCGTTATTAATACTTTCTGAATAAATTATGTGACGATGTTCATCAGTCAACTCATTGGTGTTAATTTTCAATCTTATCAAGATAAAAAAAATTATATCAAAATCGAAATTACAGTATGTTATTTATCTAGTTTGCTCATTTTCCTCGACTGGTGCACTAATGTGTTTTTTTGTGTTTTTTTTTTTACATATGAAGCATCATCTACAAAGATACAAATAATTGCTGTTGCGACATCTAGTGGACACATTTAGAACAGCAGTTTCTTCCATTCAAAAATTTCAGCTCATTTATATACTTGGCAAACTCATCCCGCGGGGCCGGATAAAATCGGATCAGGCCCGCGGGCCGCACGTTTGACACCCCTGGATTAGATAGATCTTTTTCCTGTTCTCATTACAAAATAATTTTTTGGGTTAATGCTTACACACTCAGGCTCCCAAATGATTTATCTGGGAGCCAATAGTACTTTTTGCTTTTGTTTAGTTATTGTGTACTATTCACTTTAATTTGCTCAAAATATTGTAAGTAAGGCTGCAGCTAACGATTATTTTTCTATCGATTAATCTATAGATTATTTTTTCGATTAATCGGTTAATCTATAGATTATTTTTTCGATTAATCTATAGATTATTTTTCCTTTTACCGATTATTTTTTTCATTTAAAATGAAGATGAAAAAATAAATGTAGGCCAGTTTTTTCAAAAGGCATGGCTTTTATTTACAAAAAAAAAAGTATGGCCACTCAGTCAACATTGACAATAACATGACAAAATATTCTGTAACAATGTAAACATTTAACAAAATTAAAAGTAGCTTATTTGCTTTTAATGTGCAAATATAAAAGTAAACATCCAGTGCAAATCTTAATATTCTGCAATAGTATAAGCATTTCAAAAGTAAAAGTATTGCTTATTTTGCTTTAAAATGTGCAAAAATAAAGATAAACATCCAATTCAAAAAAGTGCAAAACGGAAATATTCTGTAACAGTGTAAACATTTCAACAAAAGTAAAAGTATTGCTTATTTTCTAAAATGTGCAAAAATAAAGATAAACATCCAATACAAAAAAGTGCAAAACAAAATATTCTGTAACAGTGTAAACATTTCAACAAAAGTAAAACTTTTGCTTATTTTGCTTAATAACACAACAATGATAGTATGATTAAAGTGAAAGTTAATTGTTCCTTTGTACATAGTATACGTAATTGTTAATGTTGTAAAAGGTATTTGCACAACTAATTAACGTTAGCGTTAAAGAGGAGCGCGTCTTTGTAAACTCTGAACAGGCACGCCAAACGCTCCTCTCAGAGCGAAACGGTGCTTTAGTTTATGAATTTACAACGCAGATACAAATGACACATTCATGTTTTTGTGTAATAATGACAACGTATACTCACGCGGACGATTGACTAGTTGATGGTGATGGCAAGAACGCTGCCGTTGTGCTGCTATGATAGGCCATTTCCGCTCGACACAGTGTGCATACAACAACATTAATAGCAGAGGTGGGTAGAGTAGCCAGAAATTGTACTCAAGTAAGAGTACTGTTACTTTAGAGATTTATTACTCAAGTAAAAGTAAGGAGTAGTCACCCAAATATTTACTTGAGTAAAAGTAAAAAGTATGTTGTGAAAAAACTACTCAAGTACTGAGTAACATACACACACATATCATATATATATATATATATATATATATATATATATATATATATATATATATATACATACATACATACATTGATATATACAGTATATAATTTATATTTATTTATTTTGCCGTTTTTGTTTACATGTAAAAGGTGTTTTAATAATTATACATGCATGTTTAACATATAGATTCCTTTCTTTCATGAAGACAAGAATATAAGTTGGTGTATTACCTGATTCTGATGACTTGCATTGATTGTAATCAGGAAGTAGTGCTGGTAACGTCCACGTTTTCAATTGGAGGAGAAAAAAAGTTCCTCCTTTTTGTCTAATACCACATGAAAGTGGTTGTTATTTGGCATCTTATTTGTCCACCTTCCATATTCGTTTTTATACCCTTTACAAGAAATACATTGGCGGCAAACTCCGTAGCTTGCTAGCTTGTTTGCGCTGGCTTTCGGAGACTCTTATTTTGAAAGCGCAGGCGCGATGGAGCGGGACTTTTATTGTGAAGACAGGAACTGTGCAGTCAGTCTTTACGGTTGAAATAAAAAAAGGGTCTTTTTTCCTTCACACTTTTGATTGATTGATTGGAACTTTTATTAGTAGATTGCACAGTACAGTGCATATTTCGTACAATTGACCACTAAATGGTAACACCCGAAGTTAGCTCGGAGCCAGTCAGGTCATGTGACCCCTGGCTCTGTTTGATTGGTCCAACGTCACCAGTGACTGCATCTGATTGGTGGAACGAAGTGAAACGTCACCAGTAAGGCAAGCACTTTGAAGGTCTGTCTGACAGACCAAAACAAACAAAGCGTGCATTAACAGATCGATAAAAATTAGTAGCGAGTAGCGAGCTGAATGTAGATAAAAGTAGCGGAGTAAAAGTAGCGTTTCTTCTTAGGCCGTTTATTGAAATACTCCCACACTTTTGACGACTTTTGCCGTGCTTTTTTCCCCTCGCTCGCACCGCTCGCATCGTCTGCTTTGCGCTCCGCCATGACGGTAGTGTGACGTAAATATGCGACGCGTCGACGAACAAAAACGTCCTCGACGTATTTACGTAACCGATGACGTCGACTACGTCGACGCGTCGTTTCAGCCCTAATTGTAAGTAGCATTTAATACCATACATTTAATAGTCAATCT